>NC_089146.1:18659974-18962089 GCF_009819655.1 Sylvia atricapilla | reverse complement strand
TCTGTTTCTGAAAGAATGCTCGTTTGTTAACACAGTGCATTGAAGTTCTGCAATGGCATGTATTTGCAAAACCCTGATTTTGTATTGCTTGGAAATCTTACTCCAACTTCTCAGTCCATTACTATGTATCTTTTAAAGAAAACTAATGTAGTGTTCCATTTCATACTGGCTTAAATATCTTAAAATACGGTATTTTCAATATAAGACTTACGAAAAGAATCTCTGAACTTTTTTATTTCAAAAGGTTTGGCAGGTGGTACAGCAACATCAGGACAAGGGGATTCTTCAGATGAGGTGAGACTTTTTAAAGACTGTAATGAACTGCAGCTGAGTTTTAAAGGGAGAGAACACTTGCAGCCAGATCCCACAGATCTCACATCTTATATCTACCATACATTATCCAAATTTTAGTAATTAGGAATAATGGAGGTATAAAGGAATAGATCTCATGCCTTTGATATACTCAGGACCTCTTGAAAAATCCTGAGTTTTGCTAATACTGTTCCAGTTTCGTTTATGTATGTAATGGAGAAGGAACCTGTTTAGGTACTCTAGAAATCACTATCAAGTAAATTGGGCTTGATTGAAGCAAACTTAGAGCATGTAATACTATGAGTGGTGTTAGGAGTTTTTGGCACTTGAGAATCCAGCTGAACTGGTGATAGCAGCAGTGAGAATTTCTCTGTAGATAAATTCCCATGTGTAGACTTAATCTTACCAAACATATGGAGTGGGAGTAAAAAGGAGAAAAAAATCTCATTTTAGGTTGAGCTTTAATAAATAAGTGGAGGAAAGTTAAATTCTTCTAGAGTGACTTTATCAATTTATTCTCATCTTTTTTCCTCAACTATTTAACACCTAATTTCAACTAGGAAGCCTTAGCAGACATTTTGGTAGATTAACATAACAAATTTTAAATAGTGAAAAGAGATATCCCATAGAAAAACATCTATCCCTCAGTGTGGCAAAAGCATTAATGGATTATATTTTATTTGATTCCTTGGAACATAATATCTTCCTAAATAGGATGACAGGTTTAGAGGGCCTTTTTCCTCCTTTTGCAGAACAGAAAATGTGAGAAATAACTGTCATTCTTCAGACTAATTTGTTATTAGAACCATTTACTATTGTAGAAGTGAAGCTAAATACTGAACTGTGCAAAACGTTTCGTTTAGTGTTGCTGCTTAGTTCCCTGCAGAAGTACTGCTCTGATTTGTAGTCTATGTAAATTTTGTAATCTAGTATTCCATCTGTGAAACAATGCCACCATTAGATCTTGGTAAGAAAATTTTTAACCTTTTTACATTCATTTTAAATACCAGATGGAGAAAATCTAGTTAAAAGTGTGCTCTTGTCACATTTCTCAACTATAACATAGTTTTACTCAGCTCTAAGAGAGGATAATCAGATATTAAAAACAAACATTAAATGCCCTATGTAGCTCACATGGCAGTATGGAGGAGAGGAATGTTATTTTTCTAATTAGCATTTCAGCTTTCCACCTGCACAGTCTATTTTGACTTTTGGATGAAAGGAGTGGACTTCCTTTTCAGTAATTCCTATTTGTCAAGCTCATGATTGAGAAAAAGATTATAAACGAAAAAATTAATCTTTCTTCACTAGTGCTTTTTTCAGGACAGGAAACTAGAATTGCAGAGTGGTGCAGTTCATAGTAATATTCTAGCAAGTCTGATTTTTTTCTTGAGAATACATGGCCCCTCTGATTGGGAACTGGGCAGTGGCGACATCCTGAGAACTGACTGACTCATTCCTAATTGAAGTACCAAAGTGCCCTGTGTTCACAAAGACCACAGGATTCCTAAGTGTTCAAATGTGTGTCCATCTTAAAATGAATTTTCAGATGGAGGAAATGAAAGGGTAGGCAAAATCAGACCTTTAATTTACATCATACTTGTGGTCAGTCCTTAGATAAAAAGTGTGAACAATCTTCTGCCTCAAGGAAGGGTAGTAACTTCTTGAGATTCAGGTTCTTTATCATTCCAGAGAAGCTTGGAGGTAAAACATGGCATTTGCTTAGGGGAGAAGGATATTAAGTACTTGTTTTTAACAGCAGATATCTGCATTAATTATATATAATTTTATTAGCACCAGTAAGAATTTTCATTTCTCGTTTCATTAGGACTACCAGTGTTGGCAAAGATCCGTGCAACATTTTATATGCTCCTGTAATGTCACATTCTTTTTTTAACATGCAGCGTTAGATTTTGTGAAGTGGTGGTGTTGATGTTTCTAACATGTATTACATATATTACTTTGCTGTTTAGTTTGTGGAGTGCCTTGAAAGCTTAAGGTGACAAGTGCCTGTGTAAAATGTCTGCATTATTCTGTAGGGAACAAGCAGTTAGAATTGGCCTCTTAAAGGTGTCAAAAAGACTTTGTTCTTGCATCAAAAGTTTATATTGATTAGAAAGTATGTAGCTAATTATATATGTTGCCAACTTGGATATACAGTATGTTGGCTGATATTTTTTCTCTTAAACAAAGCCCTACAAGTGGATAAGGTAAAATCTTAGATGTGCAAAGGTCAGAAATTTTGTTGTGTTAAACAAAAATCAAAGCAACTACTTATGAAATTAGTGAAATAAATGTGGATGATAAGGCTGTCTGTAGGGGGAAAAAAAGCCAATTAAAAAAATCAGATTTTTCTCTAAAGAGTTGCACACAATGTGTGATTCCTGTAAACAATAAAAGTGGTTTTCTTGTAAGAATATATCGAAGACTTCTTTGTTTTAGTTTTGTAGCTAAACCAGAATTTTGAGGGTATATCATCTCTTGGCAATAAGGTCCCAAGTATACAACTGTCATTTTTTAAAACTCTTCCTCTACCCCAGGAGGACCAGGATGGTAGCCAAGGTGTGGGAAAGCGCAAGAGGGTGAAACTAAGCAGCACCACCAAAGGTATTTATATAAAGTGTAAATTTATTGTGTTTGCTTTTTGTCTGTCTTAAAAATATCCAGGGATGCTCAATTCACTTCCAAGCACTGCATGTGACAGGTATTAAACATAGGAAAGTCTGAAAAAGAGTAGCAAGGGAAAATGTGGTAATTGGCAGGTTAGGTTTTCCTTGAGTGAGTACCACTGTCTGGGACTCTGACCATTTTGTCACCTCTGTGTTGTAAGCTGACCTCCAAAAATTCAATCAGTTTTCACTGTGTGCCTATCAGGGCTGCAATATAGCTTCACAAAACAAGTGTTTGATGTATGTGTTCTTAACAATTTTTTTTCATTGTGCCACTGTATAGTAGGATTGTATTTGCAGCCAGGCAAGAATAGTTCTCTCTGGTCCTGGTTGGTCTTTTTGTACTGTTTTAGTAGTCTTTAAGATAAAATACTTGAATGAAGTCTCTCTTGAAACCACTCCATTATTTTTCTAGCTTGAAATTAGTCCCTTTTGCGGTTTCTAGTCCAACATGAGTAGCACTCACGTTGAGGTCACTGCAAGTTTTGATTCAATAATAACCATAGGCTAGACAACGTAGTTCTATCTTGTACTTGACATATTTCTGTGCTAAAAAGTGTTGAATAATATTTAAATGCTATTGTTAAATAAAGAAGACCTTTTTTGGTTGTGTTATTTTTTAATATGAGTGTGAGGAGACTGATATTGGAAGTGAAAAGAATTGGAAGCCTTGAGAGAAGAATATTTGGGTAGAGGAATTGTGAAAATTGGAATAAAGTTCTGGAAGGTTTCTGGAACAAAGGTTTGGAGCTTGAGATTTAAATGCAAACATCCATGAATCAGTGAAATAGTATGATGTGAGGAGGATGGGAAAATAAGATTGATTGTTTCTAGTGTTTCCACATTGAAGGAAAAACGATGAGGAAGCTGAGAAAGCAGAGAACTAAATGTTTTGGCAACTGTGTTGTTTAGAGGTGATCTTAAAAATGGTATGAGAAGGATTGTGGTAGACATGTGGAAGAGGCAGTAGTTTTAGAGAAATGCAGGAAACATAGAGACATCCAAGGAAAGTTCTCTAACTTGGATTTAAGAGGCTGTTAACTTGTCTAAAAGATGTGTTAAGAATCAGGTAACACAAGTTAAAAATGCTGCTGTTCTGATGCATAGTAACTAATTAGGGAAAGAGACAGGGAGAAAGCCCAGATTTAGAAGCTGCCTGATCAGAAAACCAGATCAGCAGTGGCATTTCAGGATAAGTGATACTTGAATTCAACATTTCATTTTCCCCCAGGATTGTAGTCTTCCCCCTCTGAGGCATCCCAACATGGACTGTGGTCATGATGTTGATAGCTCATAATATCTGCCCCAGGGGAGGGAGTCTGACAATGGGGGAAGGGTAAGTATCTGTTTTTATTAAATATCAAATAGTTTTCTGAAGTTTTCAGTATTCATATTTTATGTCCAGTAGGGTATAAAATAAGAGTATGGAAAGAAAATTTTGGAAAACTGACTATTGAATAAAAACAGATCTACCTTTTCCATATAAGGAGACTCCCTGTCCCATCCTAGCTCTTCCATGGTACTTTTAATTCAGGGTTATTTATATACTTGGGGGTATCTTGGAATGCTAAGTCTCATATTCCAGAGAGACATTTACAACACTCTGTGAGGCATTTTGTGGCACAAAGAAAGAATAAATTATTTCTTTAAAGAAACCACTTTTTTTTTGCTGAGATTTATTCATGCAGGTATGGGACTGAGTACTGGGAAATTTTTTTGTTTACTTTGTTTTAAAGCCTCATCCTGCATGCATCTGAAAGACAGATTTTTAAGACTATTTTAAACCCAAAGGCATTTTTTAAAAAAGGATTTTAAAATCTAGTGATGCTTTCCAGAAGAGTAGGAACATTAGTCCCAGTGTTCTTGACAAATTTTCCATGTTTGTAAGAGCATTCTGCCTACTCAAATTATATAGCAGGTGCAAAGCAGATATGTATTGTTGTACCCCTGCCTGAAACTGCTCCATGAAGTATTGGATATGCACTGTTCACCTATGGTATGTGCCAGAGAAAGCTGCACAGTCAGTGACAGATGCAGTGTTGTGTCACTGGTCTCCATGCCTGGTGTTCTCACTCAGAAGCATTTGCCATGGCCTTAAACTTGTGCTCTCTGTTCTGTGGACAGAAGACTTCGGTCTTGCATGGCTACCAAGCTTTTGTGGGCAGTCAAATCACATGTGCTTCTTCATAATGAGCTGAGCGAGAGAGCATAAATGAGCATCATATGTTTGTTGCTGTAGGTGATGTGTAATACCTTACAAAATAGTTTAATATAAATTAATATCACAAAATTTATAATATTTTAATATCTGTCATGATTCTGTGAAGGTAATGTTTTATATCAGTGCTTGTTGAATATATTGAATAAAACATTCCCTTTTTTTTTTTTTTTGTGGCTTGCTAGAATCTTGAGGAGAACCCTAAAATTTAAGTCTGAGCAAATTGATTACTTGCTCAGGGAGCTCTGACATTTGGTAATGGTGGAAAATTGAGGTAATTCCTGCTTAGGAAGAGCACAAATGCCTATCTTGCTTAGAACAGGCACAGAGCTATCCAGTGCAGTCTAAAGCTGTCACACTTCGGTGAAGATGTGAGTCTTAAAGGCCAGATGATGTTCGGTGTAAATGTTTTTGGATCTGCAGTGGTGCAGAGCACTTCATACACTCCTTTTGGAATATGTGATTTTGTGTGGAGTTACATATCTTCAGGTGTAGTTGATTTCTGAGTATGGAGAAGTAGTAGTATTATTACTTTCTTCTTTAGTCTTCATATGTTACTGGAGTGAACACTACCTGTTGTAGTTGGAAAGCATAAATGATCAACCTCTTGGAAAATGATGATGAAGAGTCTTAGTTTTTTAAAAAACAGAGTTAATATGATTTGTGCTCTGTTAAGTGATAATTTCATGAACAGTTTGTTCCAGCAAAGGTCAGTTTGCAGCTTTGCAATCAGGAAACTGATCTGCTTGAAAACACAGCTGACAAAATGGAAAGATCCCGGACTTGATTACTGTGTAGATCCCCCACAGGGATCTATACTATCTATACTTATACTATCAGCATAAGTAAAGGGGTAGAGTGAATGGACAGGAAAGGGGAAGGATGAGACTGTCTCTCCTGCTACCATCAGGAGCTGGTTCCTCCTCATTATCTGATTATGGTAACTTTTGTATTAAAAAACCCCAACAAACAACTTAATGGTTGGTCAATCAGTGCATGTATTGCTTTGAAAGTAAGAATAAAGGATACATTATTGCTTTTATTTATTTTGTTTAGAGCTTGGTAAAGTGTTGTTTAGATAATAGAATTCATCACTTAATCATAAATTCCAGTTTGTTGTTTTAATATGAAGTTAAGTAGTAGTCTGCACTGTTTCCCTTGGTTAAGTGGTTGTGTAAATACTGTGCAGTTTTCTGTGATGCATTATAATCAGTGCAGCTATTATGGTAAGGTGACGTGATTCAATGCAATCAATGAAGATTGTACTCTGTGGTAGAATTGTACTGAAAACCCTCACTGGCTTCTCTGAGAGGTTCTTTTTATAGGTACAGACTCTGACACCCTGCAGTATTGGTGATCTTCGTTTTCCCAGTGTTTAAAAAGAAATTATTTACAGACTGCACTAAAATGTTTTTAAATTTTTATTGCTAAATTTTTATGTGAATGCAACTGCACTATTATTGTTCCTAGTTTTAATACTTACTGTATTACACATGCCCTGCTTCAACCTTTTATGCAGATCAGTCTATCATGGATGTTTTGAAGCATAAATGTTTTCTAGAAGAATTATTATTTTGGACAATAAAATATGAATTTCCACAGAAGATGGTGACTTTCTTACTCAACATGCTACCAGATCAAGATTATAAGGTACTTGGCCTTACTTCATTCAAGCCTATGTATCTTTTTATATTCACATATTTAGTGTGTATGATGCCTTGCATGACACTGTGTATGCTTATGTTTGAATATGTCCTGGTTTGGAGTAAATTAGGCAAGAGCCTCCAAAAGGAGTCCCCTAAACCAAACCTCCACCACCCCTTCCCCCCCAGCCCTGGGTTCGGGAAGGAAAATACCTCGGAGGAAAGTGGAAAAACCGGTTTATTGACAAAAATACACTCCCCAACACCGAATAGTGGGAAAAAGATGGGTTGCTGTGATGAGGAGGGTGCTGACGCGTCTGTTGCAAGACCCGGGACTTCTCCAACTCCTTAGGTCAGGTCAGGTCAGGTCAGGTCCGGAGCCGGTTCAAACCTTGGGGGGGGGAAAGAAGGAAGGAGGGAAAAAAACCAAACAGAAGCAGCAGGGGGGAAGAAAAACGGCGGCAGGGGCAGCCGGAGAGCAGAGCGAAGCGAAGCGAAGAAGGCAAAAGCAGCCGAGCTAGCTAAAGCCAGAGCTGAAACAGCCAAGAAGGAAAAAAAGAAAGAACTGCAGGCTCCCGCCCAAGAGGGCGGGGTTCAGCTGCGAGACATAACAACATATCCAAGATATGGGATGGATATATGGGATAGGAGGCAGCTCAACCCAGAACAGAATAATAAGCAGTAAAATAATGCAGATCTTTTACCTTGTTTTAAGTATTTTGTAAGAAGTTCTGAAGTGTTTAGTATTTGAAAACCAATGTTTTGGACAAAACAAGATGGATAAATCTGGAGCAGCACTATTAATTTTGATTTCATGGTTTATTTTCCTTTTTGTCTGTTGGTGCATATTTGCATGTATTGGATTTTTTTATTTTACTTTGTAAATTGTTTTTAATCACATAAAACATGTGGCACAGCCCTGTATGATTCTGTAGCGTGGTATGACTAGTGAATAATTGCAGTGATTTCATTCCTGTTTCAATTATTGTAGTAGGCAGTGGTTTCTCCATACAGGCCATTACAGTGTGAATGTTCTTGCTGCAGCTATGCCCTAGGTGATTTTGGCAGCCTTCCAGGTGCTTCCTTACAGAGTTTTGCAGTTGTCCGTACCAAGTATCTCCTGGCCTGGAGTTGTGGAGACTGGATGTCACCTTCCTGTTTTAAATCTTGGTGTGCAGCCAGGTTTGGTTGTTTGCTCCACATGTTCCCAAGACCTAGTATACATAGCAATCAGGCTTAACATTTTGCTCTGATCATGTCATACCCTTGAGCCATGCAAATATTTTGGACTTTCTCAATCTCTGCTGGGAGGAAAAGATCAAGAAATTTAGAAGTCCAGGCATATGCAGATTTCTTCAAAAAGTCTGTTTATAATGGGACAACCGTGTATTTGTGTCCCCTGAAAACCTTGCTGCATCAAAACAAAGGACATGAAGATAACTTACAAGGAAGAAAAAGATCGGATATGGGCCTTCAGCACCACTGTGTCCATGTGAAGACACCATTTTGATTTGGGATACCAGCAGAGATTCATCTTGATCTTAAATTCAGCTAATACATGAGGAGACATTAGGACTTCTTAACTGATGATCCATTGCTATGAAGCTTGAATTCTTCTTGGTATTTGGACACCCACATGGACATCCAGTTCTCCTGATCCATTGCCAGCTAAATTCCTGCCTGTAAAAACACCCAGCTGCTAGCAGCATGCAGAAGAATCTGGTAAGTGTTGCTGTGTTTCCCTTATAACTGTACCGTGCAATAACAGCAGCTTCTAATGATTGTGGGATCTTTCTTCCTTTGGTGATGAGCCATAGTCTTCAGTGACTTTCTTTGTTCTGTTCATATATCTTTCTTCACTTAGAATGGAGATCATGGTGTCTTTTGCCTCTCTATTGATTGCCACCTTTAACTGGAAATAGTCCATTTTCTACCCACCAATGCTCAGAATGAAAGGTTTTTATAAATTTTTTGGTTAGTTGTTTTCTTTTTGTTACCACTTTCATATTGTCTTTCATTAAACAGTTAATTCCTGTGTTAAAGCTTTAGTAGAAGCACAAATGGCAAGTGTTCAAAAAACTTTTAGAATCTGTGTTTAATTGCTGTGGTTGTCTAAATGGCATTTTTAAATAGTAAGGAAACTCAGAGCAGGAAATGTATGACATAGCAGTACTAGGGAAGCAGTAAACTATTATTTTTGCAATATACTTTTGCTTTGTTGCAAAACTATCAATGCTGCATAAATTTTATGAGGCCTGTGGTTAATTTACAAGGAGTGGCTCTGCCTTTTACATGGAAAAGAGAGAACATAGCATTTTGGGATGAATTAGAAGAATCTTACGTGCTTCCATTTAGCTTTTTTGAATGAAAAGCTTGTTTGCTGATAATTTATACTGCATTCTCAAACAACAGGAATACCTCTAGGGATCTAAACTATTCCAAGTGGTCTCTGCTTTCTGCTGCTTTCTCTCATGCTGTCTATACCACATGTAGTTTTCAATTTTTTTCTGTATCTGCTGTTGTACAATTTGTCTGCTTCTTCATGAGGCAGTTTAGCTCATTAAATCAGCAGAATTCTGCTAGGTTGGATTTCTGATAAACTGAGGGAGCTAGTTGGACCCAGAGGTGGCTATCTGTGTATGATTTGAAATTGTTGAAATCTCTGACCTCCAGCATAAACATATTAGAATCCACCATTGCCTTATGTAGCAGTCGCTGAGCCTCTAGCAAACTCAGTTACACAGATTATTTTTTTTTAAATAGAAAAACAAACTTCCCTTTAAGGGTTCCCAGTGCTGAAAAGAGATGTTGAATGGGGTGGGCTAAAACCCTGGGTTAAGTAGCTCTTCCCTCTCTCCCCACTTTGGCATATGAGAGAGATAGCACAACAAAAAGTGTGATCTTTGCCTTACAGATTTGTGCTTGAGACATCCCTTCCAGCTCTCTCTGACATTTGAAGCTTGGAAGACTTACAAGTGAAGAAAAAGAAAGCGGAAGAAAAATTTATTGAACCTTCCAAGAAATTAAAAGTGTTATGGTGTGGACAAGAGGAAAAGCAAAAGTCTACAGAAAGACTTTCATGTGACCAAGGAGAAGGTGAAGAATGTGTTGGCAGTGAACAGGAAGATGGTGGAAGAGTGTAAACCATCCAAGAGCAGAGCCTTGCTGAAATCTGGAATACTGGAAATACAAAAATACAAAAGCATCTGGTAGACATAATGAATCAAGAAACATAATTACCAGAAATGCTGTGCCTTGTCAGCACCTCCCATAGTGACCCTTGAGGCATCTATTGCAGCATTAGGAATTCACTTACCCCTGGATATGCTGTGCTACAAATTCTGTAGAACAGTTTTTCTATTGGAACCTTAATTTTAGTGCAGCATTCAGCTGGCAGAAATACTTTCCATCTTAACATTGAGAATATAAACATGGGAGATGTAAGTTCTAACTGAAGCATGGGGTCAGTATTAGTCTCCAAAGAATCCTGGGATTGAAGTTGAGTGGTCACTGAGAGAAAAGGCTAGCTGAAAAAATTAACTTTGTTTTTCCATAGGTAGAAATTTAGAAGCTGCTCAAGATCATAGAGTGTAAGTCAGTGAAGAAAATTAGATGTACAGAAAGCATGTCTCTCTTAGAGGAACCATTTCTTGCAGAAGGTTGGAAGCTGAGTATTTAGAAAGGTGTTATGACAAAAATTGCATTCTTGCTCCATTCAGTATTTTTCCTTAGCTGTGTATGTAGCTTTGGCTACTGAAATAAAGGATATGTGGATGGACTGATTTGGCCTACTGTGGCCGGGTTTGTGTACTGACTGCAGTTTACCACAATATTTCAGCTTCTTAACTTCTGGAATGAGTTTAGTTTCTTCCTCTCAAAATTGGCAAGGGTTGTATTTGTTTGTTTAACTTGCGAGTGAATGTAGAGTAAAGCTTCTGTCTTTCCTTTAGTTAAGTGTTTTCCAGAGTCTCTACCATTATACTGTAATGAGAGCAAATTTACAGTACTTTCAGAAGTTCATTATTGTAATTGAGTGAGGCACAAAAAATTTTGATGTATACTGATATAAATTAAAGAAAAAAAAATCTACATTTTGTCCTTAGAGAAGGAGCTTGTTTGTGGAGTCAACTTGAATTGAACATGCTGAGTACAACATAGTTTCTTTATCCCAGAACCCAAAAATTCTACTTAAGCATAATACAGTGTGAAGAAGTAATAAATAATTAAAGTGTACTTTTTTTACTAGCAGCATTAATATATTAGCTTCTTAAAATATGAGCTACATAATTTCTTTTGAGGCTTAACATTAACAGAGTGAATGTCTTGATGATAAGTCCTAATGCCAGTGATGAAAATTATTTCAAGCCTTTAACTTGAAGGAAATTATGTGATGGGAATATCTGTAATGCCAGAATGATATTGTATTGACTTTGCTCCAGTGTTGTGAATGCATTGTGGTGAAAAGGCTTTAGCTGAAAACAGTTACCATTGTGTGGTGTATGTGGAACAGACTTTTAGTTATTACACAGGTTTCCCTCACTGTGGACCAGGTATAAGAAGGCAAGTGAAGTATTCTTGCGGTGTTTCCTGCAGTGATTTCCCTATTCTCACCCTGATCCAGTTTCTTGTATCAGCAACTTTCTCTTTGGGGATATTTGCTGAGCAAAGCAGTTTCTGTGCCTAACAGCAGAATTTTTTCATAGTTTTGGAAGTATTTCTTAGGTGATGATAACATGATAGTGCTATAATAAAAGTATGAGAGCACTGAATCTAAGGCAGGTCAAATATAGAAAACATGCTCTGGCTGCCTGAGGGTGGTTTTAAAATTTCTAATTCTATGCTTGTGAAAGGTTAATACTTCCAGAAGGAATAGGCAAGGGATTTTTAGACTTCAGATTTTTATCGCCACGCAGCTTGTCTTCTTACTAAGCCAAGCAAGTCCAGATGGTGTTAATTCAGAACCTAAAGTACTAAGTGAGAAGTGATTTCAAAGCTAGCAGGTATGTTCATGTATGTGCAGTGCAAAAGGTTGGTTTATAATGCATTTGGGGGCTAATGGAGTGGAACACAGGATTGTACTAAGATTTATGTGTATATGTACAGTACATTTAAACACTGATCTGGTTTAAAAGTACCACTAACAGTTGTGTGAAGAATAACAAAGCAGGATAAAGAACTTAGATATTGAGGGAAAAGCACTAAGGGTTTATTTTAAAAGTATAGGATTCTATGATAGTAGACCTGTTTTGCTTGAAAATAAATGAAAACCTTACTTCATGGTTAGATGGCTGCAAGTGATAAGGCAGCTTTTTATACGGCACTTCTAAACTCATTGTTCATAGTGTATCATTTTAGGACATTTTGTTGTAGGATGTACAAATTTAGGCTAAGTTAATTATTAGAGCCTTACTACTTTCACAGTCTTGCTGAGATATTATATTCCTCGTTTGAACATTTCTGTGTTGCCTTTTTTAGTGTGGAAAATGTAGAATGAGAAGATTAGATTCTTGGGAAAGGTAATGAAATTAGCAGCCTAAGATATACCTCCCTATAAACAGGTCTTTTCATTTGGTTTGTTTCTAGAAATCAGTCATCACTTTTGGTTTGTCATAGCAACTGGTGTTTCTCAGAGTATGTTGCTTGTACATTTGTAAAGGAATATTTTATCAAGAAAGAAAGCTGTAATTTTTGTATGATGCTTATTAAAGTCAACATTTCTTTATAATTTGCAGATTGCTTTTACAAAAACATTTGTTCAGCATTATGCTTTTATTATGAAAACACTGAAGAAAAGCCATGAATCAGACACTATGTCTAATAGAATTGTGCATATCAGTGTTCAGTTGTTCAGCAATGAAGAACTAGCACGCCAAGTAACCGAAGAATGCCAGCTGCTGGATATTATGGTCACTGTTCTGTTGTACATGATGGAAAGTTGCCTTATTAAAAGTGAATTGCAAGGTAGGTTTAATTGTTTGTTTGTTTCTTTCCACAGATAATAAATCGATTATAGAGGAAATTTAATCTTTCTTTGGTGATTAATCCGCCCCTCTGATGCCTTTCCAAAAATGTACAGCATCTAGCAATATACGGTAGAGGATGAGTCTCAAAACTCCCTGGAAATATAAAGGTTGTTACCAAGAGTGATACAAACCTTTGATTTGTAGGGGTTTTTTTAGGAATGTTATATAATTTAGGACACAGATTTTTACCTTGCTAGTTCTTAATTTGTTGCATAAAGTGCATAAGCAATATTTTGAATGAAAAATGGTATCTACAAATGGAGACCCATATGAATTTAAAGTGCTTTCTGAGAATTTCACAAGCTATTTGTAGTATTTAAAATTGTTTTCGTTTTTTAAATTGTGGTTTAAAACTGTGATTGCCTTAATAAAATTTGATAAAGTTAGAAGACAATAATTTAATAGTTTGTCAATATAGGAATTTGATCAACCTTTTGTTTGACAAAGTGGCAGTTTGGATTTGAGCTGTTGTAGACTGTATAACTTTTTTAGTGAAAACAACTGTTCTATTTTTCACCCTCCTGGTCTTACCTGTCCTTATATGAAAATGGCTCAATTGAATCTTGCTGCCTTCTGTCATTCTCGCTTTTATGTACCTAACAGACGGGAGACCTCTCAGCCTTCTTTATCCTAGTTTAAATCTGAAAGTACCCCCTAGACAGGCTGAGTGCTACTGCTAAACAGATATCACGAACTTCTGCATGAAACTGTATTTTTTTCCCAAAATACCTTTGTCTCAGAGTCCACTCTACGTATATCCTAAGCCAAAATGACTGTGCAGAAATGGGAAATCCTCACTTACCTAGTTATCAAGAGTGCCCTCATTCAGCAGCACTTCATTATGAAAAATGTTTCTGTTGCCCTACATAGATTGCTTTACAGTTTTAAAAGAAAAATACTGAATATTTAACAGTTTGCATATCAAGTGATTTCTGCTAAATCAATGCCATATTGGTAGAATGTAATTTCAAACTATTTCTAAGCATCTTTGGAATGTTACTTTTTGGTCAGTATGGGACGCTGCTAGTGTGGTGGCGAGGTTCTGTAATGGGTCAGAATTGCAGTACAGCAGAAAAAGGCTGTGACTGTGATTAGTTATTTTCTGAAGAATCTTCCTGGTAATTAATGGACGTAAATTTGAGCTGGTAAGTTAAATATTGTTAAATATATTTGTGATAGATGTGTGAGAAAAGACTTACCCTTGGAGCTATTCCACTGTTCCCTTTTCGCTTTTCCTAGCACTAATGATTTCTCTTAGTTAAGATACCATTATGGAGTTACAGAATCTTTTAGGTTGGTCATTGAATCCAGCAATAAACCTGGTACTGCCAAGTCCACCTCTGGGATATGCCTGGTTCGTTTCAGCATTTTCACATTTCCCCCTCACTGCTTTATATATGAGGGGTTGAGCATAGAGTAAATGGACAGAAAAGAAATAGTAAAATTTGTTATTGGAGTTTTCCCCTCTCAAATTCTCATTCTTTTGCATTTTTTTGGGCTTGTATCTTGTGTTTAGTTTAAGTTCTCTCTTAAATTGCTGGAAACAGTAAGAAGTCTATACTGGTGAGATAAATTAAGAATTTTGTGCAGCTACTGTAAACAATAGGTTGTTTAGTATCTGAATGAGACAAAATTTTCAAATCTAGGCAATGGATGGTTGGAGAAAGCACGTTTGAGAGGAGCAAGGAAAACATGGAGCAAGACTTGTGTATGCTACAGCATGTTTAATTTGCATTGCTCACAGATCCTAGTTGTCTTTTGAACAGCTTACAGCTGTTTAAAATGTATAGTTCTCTAAGGGTGTTTGTGGACCAACTGTTTTAATGAAGCAGTTGGCCTGTATTGATACCAACTTTGTGGTGCTAACTCAGCTTACCTCTTTCACCTTTCATGTTGTGTGAAAGGATGAGGGGTAGAAGTATAGATGCAGATGATAAAACTGGCTCCCTAAGGAGATTTATGTCCATATGTTCTTAGAGAATTTTTTCCTCTCTATCAGCACTTTCCTCCTAATGAACATTATATGGGAAAAGGATTTTATTTATAGCCCTAAGGAAAAAGTAATAGTTTATCCTTTGAAAATCTTTAAATGACTTTGTATTAACCCTGGCTTGTAGAGTACTCTGAATAAGAGGCAATGCCAGTGTCCATCTGAAGTAACTTTGGATTTGTCTAAGCTATACTGGGATAGATATAATTGTTGGTCCTTTGCAGAGTGCTTCAGCAGATTCAGTGAGATGTTACTGAGTTCTTGGACAGGCCAAAGAGAACCACTCTACATACAGGTCTACCTCATCAGCCAGGGACTGGAATCTCTTCATAAGTGTCTTTTTAGTGCAGCTGTGCTGTGCTGCTTATGACCCTTTCACTGTGTAAAGGGTAATTACAGGGGTTCTTCAGTGCATTTAAACTGGAGCCATCAAGATTTTTTTTTCTTTTGTTCTTCTTTCTATTGAAACAGAATATTAACTGTCGTGGTACTGGAAGTTGTTTCGCTCAGATCATGAATCCAGAACCAATTCTGTTTCCCTTCTGATCTTTCCAGGACTCCCTCTTATGAAAAGGAAGCAAAGAGATTTATTTGACAGATGTAGAGGATGAACTTCTGTGTTTGAGGGTGGGAGGGAAAGAACCTCCCCTCCCCAATTTCATATCATCCTCTTCTAGGAACCTTCTCCTGCTCTAGTCTTGGACAGGCTGCATAAACCCTCTCTCTGTCCCAAATTGAGAGTGGAAATGCTTTGCTCTGCCCTTTTCAGACTCAACGTGCCAGTATAGGTTTTGATCACCAGATTTCCTCTTGAATGCTGTAAGGTACCTTGCTCACTTGGGAGTATGTCAAATTCAATAGTAAAATTCAGGTGTTTGTAATAGGAATTATATTATTTGCCTTTTTTATACTTAAAAATATTGGAAGAGCTGCAGCTGTGATGGTTTGCTAATGTGCTACTTTCCAGAGGTTGTGATTACTGTTCAAAGTTTAAGTGACTCGTGCTAAGTGGGATTTGTGTTGGTCAGTCCATGATAAAAAAACAACCTCGGGTACCATGAAAGGAACCATTTCAGTTTTCTGCAGTTTTCTGTGTGTGTGTCTGACCCCAGCATTACAGTGCACCCTAATTGTTATTTTTGCGTTCTTTTGTAACTTTATTAATAAATTAAAAAAAATTACTTTGTCTTCTGCTTTTAGTTATTTTTTTTCTTTTTTAAATCTAGATGAAGAGAATAGTTTACATGTTGTGGTGAATTGCGGGGAAGCTCTACTGAAGAATAATACTTACTGGCCCCTGGTTAGTGATTTTATAAACATACTTTCACACCAAAGTGTGGCAAAGAAATTTTTGGAAGATCATGGTCTTTTGGTAACATGGATGAATTTTGTATCATTTTTTCAAGGTATGTGACTTACTATAATCAGTACTAATACAAGGATTTTATGACAGTCAATGTTCACAGGAGCAAAATCCCTACAGTGGTGTATGTAGATATTTAATCTATTGGTATTTCCCCAAGATTGTATTTCTTGAAGAGAACAGTATAGTCTAGAAAACAGATCACAAAAATTATCTAATGGATCTTTTTCTTGTGTGGGAAGTAGTTGAAGAATGATCACATCACACTTTGTCGACTCAGATCCATGGTGCAAGAATTCTGAGGTTGTACTTAATGTACAGATCACAACTGTAAAACAGGCTGTTTTACTGGTGAAGTTCTAAATTTAGATATACAGGAAATTAATCTGATACGTCTGGATCTTTTTCTAAGTGTTACTGTAAAGAATTATTTTGATTTTATAAAAAAAATATTTTAAGATGGTGTATCTCAATACTGGTAAATGTTTTGCTTAGAAAGAGGACCAGCATTCAGATGTTCTGATTGGCTGAGTGACATTCAAAGTTAACGTCCCCTGAAAAGCAAGGACTTCAGTTATTAGCCAGTCCTTTATCCATTCTGGTATATTTCTGTTCAAACTTGGTTTTATCAAATATTCTGCCACTAGCTAAAATAGATTCTTACACTTTGTGGAGTTGTTTTTAGAGGTGTGTAAATGCATAATACTAAAAATACTGCATTACGTTTAGCCCTGGTTAAATCTTGGATTGTATAACTCTGCTTAAACTTTTGAAGGTATGAATTTGAATAAACGAGAATTAAATGAGCATGTGGAGTTTGAATCACAGACATACTATTGCTGCCTTTGCTGCTGAGCTGGAAGCCCTGTGCCCAGCCAATGTGGGGTCTGCTGTCACACTGCAAAGTTCGGGTAAGGCTAACATTTCCCTGTCATGATTCTTGGTTTTATTCGTGACTTGCTCTAGAATTCTCAGACCTGAAAGGGCTGTATTTTGTGTTTGAAAAGACTGGTTTGGCTGCTTTTGTCTTTTTAAATAATTTAAAACTCCAATCAATTCAGATCCTGTGTAAAGTGAGTGCAGAATTCATGCTTGTACATAATTTATGGTCTCCAGTACTGGGACTACAAGTTCAAGATGTGTGCAGTCATTTCATATGACTGTACATATGGAATGATTTCTCATCTAATGAAGAACTTGATAAATGGCTCTGAGTCATTCTGCCTTTGTTCAGTAGGAATGGAGATATGTAAGTCGTCCTAATGTGATACTAAAGTTGGCTATGACTGTGAATAGACACTTCATTGTGATGTGGGATGGAATAATTTATGGGTTTGTGTGGTTCTCCTATCAATTTGAGGTGAAAACCTCTTAGATTCCAACATCACCTGGTCTCCAAACTAGAGCAAAGACTTGTTGCTGTTTGAGACTGTGAATTATATTAAGTTACAGTAAAAATGCAATCCATCAGCTTTTAGGAATATTTAACACATGAAAAATACTTTTTACTTTTTTTCTATGAAATAAGTACTTATATTTGAAATTAGCTTATTAAGATGTGTAATAGTGTCAGTGAGACAGTAGTCCCTGGATTGAACTGCCCACTGAAAAACTGCACATGCAGTCCATGTGATTTTAGACCAGTTTGAATCAGGCAGTTGCAAAAGCCTTTCTGTGATGTAAATTACACTGTTGCATTATGAATTTGTCAATTTATGAGTCTGGATTGGGTTTTGAAAACCAAATTATAGCTTCTGGCTGTTTGAAGTGTTCCTTTCATTCTTGCTTAGGGATAGCATATTCTTTTTTTTCAGGCCGTACTTCTCCACCAGTTGTCTTGTCAGTCATGTCTTCAGCCACATGTTTCAACCTTTTGGCCATTCTCAATAAATCTGAAAGTGTTAAAGAAATTTTGTAGCTTAGTTGTTGTACTTACTTAGTGAAACCTGATGGGTTGGAAGAGATTCCAGCTCATGTCTCACAGGATAGGGAGAGCCAACAGAGCCTGGCCCTCCTAGACTGTGGAGCAACAGGATGGGAGCATGGCTCTTGTATTTCCTGATGAGAAAAGGTGCCTGACTGAGGAGGTTGCCACTTGCACAATTTCTGGCTGGGCTGAGCACTGCTGCCTTTTGCATGAGCAGCGTGTCATTGGATACCTGAGAGTGTGAGGCAAGTCTGGAGTCTGTGTTCGAGAAAGAGGGAAGATTAGGGGGAAAAATCTGCTAAGAAAAGAGGCTTTGCAAGTTCTGCTGATCACAGAGCAATTTGGTTTAGCTTCTGTTCTGCCTTTCCTTCTTGCACGACTGCTTCTCTCCTGGAGGGCAATGTACAGCTCTAGTCCTGAAACATGATATAGCCTGAAATATGGTGTAGTTTTATGGCATTGTTACAGAGTTACATCATACGATAATAACAAGGTTTGCTTACCATTGAAATCTATGTAGTACTGTGGTATCGTATTATTTAAGGTGTTTTGTGTTAGCCAGCTGTAGGGACCTTTTAAGGAGATAGAACTTGTAGGCCATTAGCTATTTCTTTTGGTTGCATGGAAACTTTCTTTTGTTCTTACAGCTCTAAATTATAGGTGAAAGTAAATGGATAAATTAAACAATAGTAGGCACTGGGACCACCTAGAGAGCAAGTCCTATGGGGAGCAGCTGAGAGAGCTGGGGTTGTTTAGCCTGGAGAAGAGAAGGCTCAGGGGTGACCATACCATTCTCTGTAACTCCCTGGAAGGAGAGTGTAGCCAGCTGGAAGTTTGCCCCTTCTCACAGGTAATCAGCAACAGGATAAGAGAAAATGGCATCAAGCTGCAGCAGAGGAGGTTCAGGTTGGACAACAATAAGAATTTCTTCGTGGAAAGGGTGGTTGAGCATTGGAATGGGCTATCCAGGGAAGTAGTGGAGTCTCAATTCCTGAAAGTGTTCAAGAAACAACTGGACCTGGCACTTTGTGCTGTGGTTTTGTTGACAACGTACTGTCCGGTCAATGATCTTGGAGGTCTTTTCCAACCTCAGTGTTTCTGTGTACTGTAAAAATATTCTTGAAATAACTATATTTATTTGTAGTAGGAAAACAATGGCACTTAAAACTATTTTGGCTCGTATAAGTGTGCTGGTTTCTCTTACCTGCAGGAAACGCAAGAATACACACGCAATGTTGTCAGATACTGCCTTGAAGCACTTCAGGATTGGTTTGATGCTATCAACTTTGTAGATGAGGTAAATATCCTTAGTGAATTTTAGCAAAGTACAATGAAAATCTGATTAAATTTCAAAGGTGAAATTTATATACTCCCTATACCCCTCCTCCTCCCCTTAATTGAAATGACTATTCAAGCTAGTGATCAAAAAAGGATTGCCTTGCTGAAATTAGATATTTTACAGTGTTATGCCCTAGGATCCATTTTTTCCTGTAGAGTCTTGGTGATTTAGATTTGTGGGTGCAAGCTTGAGCTGTGGGTTTAGAAAGCAAGTGCTGTGGATACACTACTGTTGTGCTATTTGAAGAGCTGAATGAAGTAGGGGCAAAACAGAAGTCCTCTTCTGCTTTGGCAGTTGGGGAGCAGCTTTGCCACTTGGCGGGCAATACTTAGTCAGCTCAGAGAGCCATTAGCTTCTCTCGGTTGGGATAAACTATAGTTGTCTAAGGGAGACTTCTGAATAGTCAGAAAGACAAGAATGAAGTACTGCTACTTTCATGTAAAGTAAGTCCATCAAATGAAGACATAAGATATTGTCCTTGGTGGTTGTGCCAAAGATATTTGTATGTTTGGTTTTTTTTCAATACATTATATTAAATACCTTTATTTTACTTTCAGCCAGCACCTAACCAAGTTACTTTCCATTTGCCACTGCACCGTTACTTTGCCATGTTTTTAAGCAAGGTAAGCACATGCTGTAGTTTCACAGAAGATGGAAATTCTCTGTTGAATGTGATCGTTCAACACACATATGCTTGCTTTTGTTTCTAGGCTGTTAAATGCCAAGAACTAGATCTGGATACTATCCTGCCAGATCAGGAGATGCTGATGAAACTTATGATTCACCCACTTCAGATTCAGGTACAGGCAGACTTCTGACTTAACAATAGGAAGTATGTCTTAATTGTGGAATATAAAAATAAACTATATGTGACAATAATAACTAGAATACACCAAGTAGTTAGGGTAACGTCTTTTTTGTTTCCCTTCCTATTTCTAAAATTAAAAATGTGGCATTAGTTATCATACTCTGAGAAGCACATAATTATAGTATTCACTATAGCTCTTCCAAAGTGGTAGGAAGGACCAGCCCTTTAAAAACATAGAATTTTAATGTTAATAGAAAGGAGTGCAGGTTGACAAGAACCCCAAATCTGGAATTTTTGTATTTTAAATTGAGAGTGAGTTTCAGAATGGATGCACATTTTTATTTGCAAATTTGGATTTACTTGTGTATAAGTGGCAGTGAGTAGTATTTGTAATCACTACTTTTAGATCTAGCCTCTTTTCACACAATACCTTAATTTTTGGTTCATTTTGGTACCAGGATACCTTCATTTTGAGTATGTTTCAAGATTTTCATGAACAACTATATGTATAAATCACGTCATTTGCCTTTGATTACAAAGACAAATGTTGTCTAAAATATGCCCTCATATAAAAGTATGGTATCTATTTCATAAACTTGCATGTTTTCATCTCTCACTCTCCAGGAGAACTAAATTGGTATAAATAAATCTATAATTGTAGTATGTATGGATGTATATGTGTAATGATAGTGAAGAAAATGATGAGAGGGCTGGGTCACCTCTGTTATGAAGCCAGATTGAGAGAATTGGCATCATTCAGCCTGGAGAAGAGAAGGATCTGTGGACACCTTAGAGTCATTCTCTATAGGGGCCTACAAGAGAGCTGGGGACAAATTTTTTAGCAGGGCCTGTTGGAATAGAACAAAGCTAGTGGGTTTAAACTGAAGTAGGGTTGATTCAGATTACCTGTAGTAGCTTTTTGACTATGAGGGTGCTCCTACTGGAGCAGGTTGTCCGTGGAAATGGTAGATGCCGACCCCTGGTTAGATTGGATGGGGCTCTGAACAACCTGACGTAGTTGAAGATGCCCCTGATCATTGTAGGATGACCTTTAAAGGTCCCTTCCAACCCAAACTATTCTGTGACTCTTCAAGAGAGCCCCAGAGGGACTTCTTAAAATGACATCTGGTGACAGGACAAGGAGCAATTGCTTTAAGATGAAAGAGAGTAGTTTAGATGAGATATCACCAAGACATTCTTTGCTGTGAAGGTGGTGAGGCACTGGAACAGGTTGCCCAGAAAAGTCAAGGATACCCCATCCCTGGAAGTGTTCAAGGCCTTTAGGCAACCTGGCTTTAAAGTACCTGGAAGGTGTCCCTGCCCGTGGCATAGGGGTTGGAAATCTTTAAGGTCCCTTCCAATCCAAACTGTTCCATGATTCCTATTTTTCTATGATAACATACTAATGATATGCTAAGATTGAACCAACTAGCTGAACATCCCTGATATAATTATTATTTTTTGTGTTCCCTGAACAGGCAAGTCTTTCTGAAATTCACAGCAATATGTGGGTTAGAAATGGTCTACAAATTAAAGGACAGGCCATGACTTACGTGCAGTCTCATTTCTGCAATTCAATGATTGATCCTGACATTTATCTACTGCAAGTAAGTTATGTTTTCTGAGAAGTCAAGGCAATAATATTTATCTACAAACTATTGAATAGAATAAATTTAATAAAATTAATTTGCTCCCTCTCTACAGGTCTGTGCCTCTAGACTGGACCCAGATTATTTTATTTCATCTGTTTTTGAAAGGTGGGACTAAAAGTTGAATGCTCTTGTTCAATGTTGTGCTAGCTGTTGTGCTAATTTATAGTGTGTAATTGAAAAATTGTGTATTGGATACATATCTTCAGTGGTACAACTCTGCCTAGCCAAAACTAAGGCTTACCTAGGGGCTCTACTCAAAGAGGTATCTCTTGATTTTAAACAGTATTGGCTTTTGAGTTACAGTGCTGTAGTGAAGCTTCAGATATTTGTTTACTGAGCATCTTTAGGGTTTTTTTAAAGTTTCATACATGTTCATTGCCAGGATATTCTATCCTGAAGAAGTAAATAAAGAGAACTGCAATTGTAAGAGACACAGAATGTTAACTTTTCTGGAAAAAAAATCAGGATTTGAACACCAATTAATATGCATAGTTTTTATATGCTGATAAAAATAAGGTGGTTTTATGTCAAGTGAATATCACTATAGCACATTCCGTTGATAGTTCAATAAAAGTTGAAATTTAAAAAGAAGAGGGTTGTCATGTATGTTTGCACTTTGGGTATTCATTTGGGCTGTTGTATTTCATTTTAAGTTGTTGTGAGTGCTATCCTGAGTTTATCAGTACATTTCACTGTGGTGTTTTAATGTTGGCAAATGTTGAATTGTTTTTTCTGACTCTGCTGTTTGCTGTGTAGATTTAAGGTGGTAGATCTGTTAACGATGGCGTCACAGCATCAAAATACTGTTCTCGACTCAGAGCATGAAAGGTCCATGCTGGAAGGAGCCTTAACATTTTTGGTCCTTTTGTTAAGTCTTCGTTTACATTTAGGTAAGGGCCACTGCTTTAGGAATATTTGTATGTAAATAACCTTATTATACCTTCATTTATATTCAGTACTTAGTAGGTGCCTTAAAGCTGTTTAACCATACAGTAACTTAAAGCATTCAACATTTGGTTTCAAATTTGTCAGTTACTGAGTTTTAATCCCTTATGAAATAGAAATAGATACGATACATAAAAATGGAGAGAAATGGTTTTAATGGAAGTGGGTGATTTGTGTAGGTGATGACATAAAGATTTTGTATCTTTTCCAGAAAGATGGGTATTTTCTGATTGAGATTGTGCCTTTCGTAATATTTGTACACCCCCCTTTTTTTTCCCCTGTGTTTTTATGGCACTGTATCATTACTTAATTTGTATCATGTTTGACATGCTTTAATGTCAAATGAAAACTGAATGTGTGTTTTAAAATGGTGCTGTTTTAACAGCCTTTTACATTTCATTGTTCTAGGAATGACAGATGATGAGATCCTCAGAGCGGAGATGGTAGCCCAGCTGTGTATGAATGACAGGACACACAGTTCATTATTGGATCTCATATCCTTGGAATATATTCACTAATGTGCCTGAATGAGAATGACAAGTGCCTGGATAGTAATGAGGCTTGAACAGCACGTTTTTAGGTTACATAATTTAAAAAACTGTGTGAAGGTGTGTTTGTATATACTTGCTAGCAAAGGCATTTGCTCCAATTTTGGTTTTTCTTACAATAGATGCAGTACTTCTTAGTTGTTTAAATTAGTTTTGACCAATACAAAATGATATTCTGGTGTTAAGAAGTGTTTTAAGTGTGAGGTAAAACATGTGCTTTCCTGTGACATTGTAGAAGTGTCACATTTGTCTGTATATGAGCCTTTGATTTTTTCCTAAGTTTAGGCCAGTATAAAAAGACATTCTACATTATATTGGCTTTTGCTATCAATTGCTGAAAATGCTAATAAGTGCTTTGATATTAGAGTGAAGTGCATGTGTTATGGGGAAAGAGTAGCAAACTCCAAGAAATCCTTCTGCACAGGCATGGGATCTGTGTCTCTGGACAGCGACTACATGCAGGTGTTCCCACTATCACTCTTTGGCTGTGTAGGCAAATTAAATAGCTTCTTGTGGTTGTATAGAAGAGCTTGCAATGCAGGGATAGGCACTGAGCAAAAATATTAGGAATATGAAGATAGCAAAGGATGAGATTGAGGCTAACAAATGCATAATAATAATAATTAGTTATTATATTAATTACTAGATCTAGAACTCAGTCAAATATGTTAAATAAGTAATTACTTAGAACAGTTCACTTAAGTGAATGACTTAACTATGTAAAATCAGTGAATCATTTATATATATAAGCAGTCACTTATCATGGAGCAGAAGTTTACTTACTTGGAAATGCTACTTGTGTTTTAGGGTAATGTCAGTAGGTTAGTTAAGTATTGCTACTAAAAATGAGAACTGTGGAATCCAAGATGCAGAATTACTTATTGTGTTTACAGAGCCTGAAGTATTTTCTAGCTTTTTCTGTACTTGGATGTAAATGCAAAATATTCGCCCTATGAAGAGAGACAAAGTGTAAACGAAGGCAGCAACAGAAACTTTATATACACTACAGGCAGTGGTTTTTATTTCTCATTAAGTACTAACAGCTTGAGCCAAGCATTTAGCAAGTCTTACTTTAAAATGTTTAATGTCCTAGTTAGGAGGCTTAGATTCTCTTCAGTAACAGTTACTGTTCCAAGCAGCTGGAGCATACAGACCTCTTGTGGTAAGCACAGAGCACTGCTGAGATGTGCTCTGAAATGACTGAAAATATCAAGAGGGGAGTGAAATTCTGTGTCCTACAACTAAATTAGCTTTACTTTCCTTAACATAAATATTACATTCCAGAAAACCCTAATCCTAAAAGTGGTATTATTCCAGGAAGCTTAAGCTTTGAATCAGTCCTGTCAGCAGTTGCTGACTTTAAAGCCCCTGTTTTTGAACCTGGAGGTTCCATGCAACAAGGAATGTATACACCTAAAGGTATGGTAATCAGTCTTCTCTTGCAACATACTCATTGGTAAGATGCCTAACCAGAGTTTGTTTGGTTTTGTTGTAGTGGGCTTTTTTTTCCTTAAAAAACCCAAAAAGCAAACCCAGCCTAGCAGTGTTGAAAACTCCACCCCATCCTCCCCATGAAAAAGCCAAGAGCTACCACTGCCACCAAACCTCCACAAAACTTGACTTTTTCATTGTTGTTCACTGCTTATATTTAGAAGCATTGCTAAAGACTATCAGTGGTCTTTAATAATTTGATTTTGATCTAGAGTGAAAATGAGCATCTCATATTAATCAGGTACCCTCAGAAAGCAAAGGAAAATGAAAAATAGAAAATTATCTTGTTTGTATTTTACTGATCTGCAACTTAATTATTCATATTATTTAAATAAATCTGATGTATATTTAGTAGAATTTAGAACTGTTTGCACTATTGAAATGTCAATTGCAAAGATACTTTCTTTGAACTTCTCCACCTTTGACTATTAAAGATACTGCTATACATAGTTCTTTATTTTTAATGTATTTTTCTGTATTAGTATCCTGTAACATTTTTTGCAGTCAGTAGTGATGGTTTAGAAGAAGCTCAGGCTAGCCTTGTTGTAGAATATTGTTCTGTAATTCTACAATGCATACAGTGCAAAAATGACAAGTTTCTTTCCCTGACCAGCTTGTCATCTAAATTGGACTCAACACAGCATTGGTATATCAAAGGAGAGAAATAATTTAAGAGCTCAATGTTCCATTACTGTGTCCTGTCACTGAGCAGATAAGCCTTTAGAAATCTGAAATGCTCCATGTGCTCTGGTTGTGCTTCAGGCTAATGGCAAAGCTGAAGAGGGATTAACTCCTTCCTCCCCCACATACCTCCCCTGAGAACTGGGAAGGTTAGAGTCTGGAATTTTGGAACCATTTGGTTTAGTGGATTTTTTTGAGGGGAGTGGTGGTTAATGTAGATACTAGTATTGTAATAACTTGTTTGCCCATTTTTGTATTGGGAGATTAAAGTGTCATTAAAGCTTTTTTATACAAATTAACAACTAGTGAAGTAATTTCGTGAAACCAAAGTTTTGGGAATTGATCCATTTTGGTTCTTTGATGTGTAATTAGGCAGCTTAACACCCATGTATCTAAAATAACTTAATTTCAATGTTACATAAACTGCATTTCCTTATGTCCTGTCCGGTGTCTGAAGCTCATTACATGCCGGTCTTTTTCATGACACAATGTGAAGGAATAAGAGACGGATTTATGCTGTTTTTAATTATAGCACTTTATATTTAGGAAATTTAATGCTAATTACACTGTCTGGAGGTTTTTGTATATACTTTTCTTTTTTTAACTTAGGTAATCAATTTATTCCAGAGGTCAACTCTCTTAAGTATCTCATCTATAGCATTGAATAATGAAGTGATTTATAATACTGTACAGATTTCTTTTTTCTTAAAGGAGCAAAAGCTGAAAAATCTTCTGCAGGAATAGAGGGTGAAATGGTTTTCTTTGCCCTCTTAAGTGTTCATATGCTCCATAAGACTGTATAGGTTCTCAAACCCTTTGCTTTTGAGAATTGTAGTTTGTGGCCTGTCACAGTTAAAGCAAGTCATGATCAGATCAATTCCCTCTAATCCTCTAATCCCTGGTTTCCCTAAATTTGAGGGGGTGGAATCTACTTTATGTTCACAGATCCCTACATTTTGCTTCCATTAGCCATCATTTAAAAAAATAAAACCCAAACCAACTTTCAGAGCCAGGTTCTTTCTACACACTATGGATTTGTGTGCTGATGATGAGCTGTGTGTGCATTTCCAATATTCACAGTATGGCTCACTCAGTCTTTTTTTTCTCACTATGTATTAGCAGCCCAAACAAGCTTGGTGTGTGTTTCAGGCTGCAGTACTAAATTCTGTCCAGAAAAAAGTGTTTTGTTTTGTTTTGTTTTATTTTCCACAAGGTGAATTTGATTGTATTTCATACATAATGGAAACTTTGCTAAGTGTTCTCCCTCAGCAGTCTGTGAGAATATCTGTAGAACTGTTCGCCTTAGCAGGGGTTAATATATAGAGGATAGATCACCAGGTAGGAGTATAGACACTTGTCTTCCTGCCTGGGGAAAATTAATCTCAGAAGCGTGGTAAAGCTGCTTATTTCTGCCTCTGGAAACTGAGGAACGTTGTAAGCACTTGTGTTGTGTTATGCCTGCTGGTGGAGCTAAAATTCTGTATCCGCTGGGTTTCTTCCTCATTTTGGGGTCATTGAATCTTGCCTTCATTTTTTTGTGTTATGAGAGCTAAACACTTCAAAACAATTCATAGAATTAATGTCTTCATTTGGCTTTAGATTAGAACTTAGTTTTGTTTTTAATAACTTGTAAATAGAAAAACAAAAAAGGCCATCAAATGTGATATTTTTATAGACTGTTTAGACTTTTCTGTTTATGATTGCTCTGAACAGCCACTTTGCATGTCACTTTAGAGCTACTAAATTAAACAGATGTAACTAAGATTTTAATGCTGAAATATTGCATAGGTACTAGTTAGAAAAGAAAGGCATGTTTGTAAAGGATAGATCACAAATATTATTTGATACAAAGCTCGACCATTATTGATACTGAACAAGAAATGGTGTTGTTGCAGCAATTTTGTTCACTACACTTAATGGTAAAATATCATCTACCTGCTAACAGCTCCACAGTCTTCACTTCCAGCTTTCAAGAGGCTTGTGCTTACCAAGTGAAAAATAATGTAAACCTTTTCTCACATGTACTTGGAAATGAAAAAGAGCAAAACAAGACAATTCTTTTGTTTTGAAACCAATAAGAATTTTGGAAAATAATTTTTTTTTTATAAATAATGGTAATTATTCACATAAAAAGTATTATTAGTAAGAATTATTATAAATTGCTATAGTTTTCCAGGAAAACTTATATAATAGAAGTGACATAATTAAAGCTAGCTAAAATAAGTGGTAAGGTCTATAAAGAGAATGCTCACATGTGATTTCTTTTAAACAACAGCTGAAGTTTGGGATAAGGAATTTGACCCTGTCATGGTAATACTTCGAACAGTTTACCGTAGAGATGTGCAGTCTGCAATGGACAGATACACAGCATTGTAAGTTGGATCATTTTTACAAATGCAACATCATACTGTTGCTCATTCCACAACAATTTTTGTTTTCACTGACTGGTAATGCTAATCACTTTATCAGTGTTTTCAAGCCCCAGATTTGTTCTCAAGTAAGTAGAATATAAATCTACAAGCAATATCAGAGTTTTGGTTATCATAGCCTGTTACTCTTCCATAAATGTTTAAAAATACATCTGAAGGGCTACAGACAAAGTAGTGAATGTCAATCACAGATAAAATACTTAACCAAAGATATTGTTTAAAAATCATCTACAATTTACTTGAAAGAGTCTTACCTAATTTTATTTAGTTTACTCTTAGGTACACAAAGCAAAGTTTATCTATAAGCAGTAGCAGGTTTCTACATTATTGCAGTGTTTAACAGTAGTTTCAACATTTAACATTTGTTTCAACAGCCTAAAGCAAAGTGGCAAATTCCCTGGAAACCCATGGCCTCCTTACAAGAAGAGAACACCACTACACCCAAGTTACAGAGGTCTCCTAAAGCTTTTGCACTGTAAAACCCTGCACATTGTGCTCTTCACACTTCTTTACAAGGTACAGTCATAATTCGCATTAAGTGCATTGGTTTACTTCCACGTTTTTACAGAAGTCCTTAGAAGCATGATTTTTTAAAGTGTATTTGGATTTTATTTGGATTTTAAAGTATATTTGGATTCTGGAGTAGTCAGGTTCAATTTTATATAACAGTTTTGCTTTTGGTTTTGTTTTACTTTTCAAGTCTAGTACAAGTCTCTGACAAATCAGAGTTCTCATTCAGATTGTTCTTCCATGATGGTTTCAGAGAGCACGGTGGCATAAGTAGCGTTCCTTTGGCTCCTATTGCAGAGTTTAAGGCATCAGCAGTGGCTGTTTAAAAATATGCAACTTTAATGGCTTTAAATTCTCAATGTCAACTAAGTCTCGTAACTGCAGTTGTTTCTAACATCATTTCCCAAAAACATTCTGGATTTTGATAATTTTATGGCAACTGTTTTTCAGGGCTAATTGGTGCCTTTAAGTTATGTTTAGTTTTATCTTTGATAGTTGGCTGCTGTCTTCAAGAGAAGCACATCCTTTTTGAAGAGTCCATTCATCAGGAAATGGACTTTGAATCCGTACTTAGAATGTGTTTTCAAAGCAGTGTGTTGCAGAGGCAGATGAGAGACTATAAAAATTGCTTTGTTTGAGTAGTGTTTCTCCTGGCCAGACTTTTCCTTTCGTGCTCGTTTAAGTGCTCCCAACTTACCCAAAACTCAACCCAGCTTACCTAAACAAAATTTTGTTTGACTGTTAAATTTCTGTTGAATAGAAAATATCAGTTGTACTGCAGGAAGGCTGGTGAAGGAAAGGAGAGCTTGGGACTATGTAGAAGATCAAATAATGTTTTGACATGGAACAGAAATTAAGAATATAGAGAAGGAATGCATCACCTTTTACTGTATTGCTTGGGCATCTTTGGCCACTTTTTTCTTTTATTCCATTAAGAGCCTTCAAGGGCTTCAATCTTGAGAACCTTAGCCATTACTGGGTTGCTGTTTTAGCTGGAATATTGAATACTTTTCCACCAGATTTATGGATGGTAGAAAACAGATAGTGCTTGATTCTGTGGGTTGGCTTAAATAATGCCTGCACTCTCTGAAATTTTGCCAATTCATGACAGCCTTTATTATATCTCTTGGCTTTTGGGACTTCCTGTGGAAGAAGAGTAAACTATATTTGATGATGTTACTTTTCAGAAGCATTGGTCAATATAACTTCTGATTCCAACTGGTACAATTACACATGTTCTTCATATTAACAGAATACTGAGTCCTCTTTTAAATTAAATAACCTCTGTCATCTCAGATTTGGTTTGGCTTGATTAAATCAGCTCCTCAGTCACTTTTAAGAAAGGCTATTGTAAAACAATATTATTTTTAAGAACTTTGTCTCTCTAATGTTTCTAATGGCTTTATCTACTTAGAAAATTCATCTGTTCAAAACCAAGTCATATTTAAAACTTTACTAGGCTACACTCTAAAAATACTAAATTGTATAGTAGCCGGTCTGCAATGAAATTTTAAACGTATTTTCTCACCCACTTTTTTGGTAACCTGCATTTTTTTTGCCATTTTTCTTCCTTTAATTCAGAATATTCTCAAGAGGAAAGTTGTCCTGCTTTTTAATTTTAGCAATACTGGTTCTTCCTCTCAATGCATTGAAAGCTGTGTTAGAAGAAAGATAGAGGCATATTTAAATTTAAAGATAAGATAGTTTGTTATTTGTAACTAACGAAGATTATACGAAGGTGGTTGTGAACTAAATTGATGTTAACCTTGGTGGTATTCCCAGTTATGCCAGCATCACTTATAGGACTAGGACCTTGTGAGGCCTTTGGTGATTGAGCACAAGAAAAGGGAAGGGTAGGCTTGGAGCAGCTTTTTGCATTTAACTGCAGTAGTGGTGTCTGTGCAACTGTACCTGTCACTCTGGTGTTAAAGTAAATTGCAGCTTGAGCTAGTAATAGCTTTAAGGTATAAATTTGTTTGAGTGGAAAGACATAAAATCAGAATTTGCTTTTGTGGTGATGATCAAAGGTTTCGATCAAACCTCAAAATAATTTTTAATCAAATTTAAAACAAACAAAAATATCCACAAAAACTGAACAGTCCAAAATATATTATCCAGAACACTTGATGTAAAGTTTAGATGCACTGAAGCCTTAATATTCTATGATGTGTCTCTCTTCCTACCTAGATATTAATGGATCATCAGAATTTATCAGAGCATGTGCTTTGCATGGTTTTATATTTGATTGAGCTGGGATTGGAAAATTCTCCTGAACAAGAATCAGATGAAGAGGTAAGAATAAATACCATTGTTTTCTAGAAAATATAGTGGTATTTTTTTAAGATTTGGTATTCTTTAAAATTAGATCTAAAGTTAGAATAACTTTAGTAGTAGTAGTAAACATAGTAGTAACAATAAAACATGGTAGTTAGAATAAAACATCTTTATCAACTTACATAGGGCACAACTAATAAAAACAATAAAACATACTGTTGTGAGGAGGAGTATGGTATCTTGTTATGTTTTTCAGCAGTTTTTGTATATGTTGTCTGACAAAACAGATTGATTAGATCTTTACTACTCTGTAAATTAGAAAGTGTGCAAAAAAATTTAAATCATTGAGTCTAAAAATCTCTGCATTTTCAACTGAAACCAACCCTTATCATTGAGCATTTTATTGCTCAATTGACCTGTATCTTCTAAAATATGTGAATTAGTCAGAATTTTAATTCCACTTTTAATGATATTTGAATATAAAGAGCCATTATTTTTGTGATTCCAGATTCCCTATTACAATAGGTTTTTTAACTGATCAACACTGCTTTTTGACTGAGAATTTGCCACATTTTTTTCCTAAGATTGACTTCTGTATAGTTTTGATTTTTTTTTTATTAATCTTAGATTGTATAGCTTTGGATTACTCTCTGGAGTTCCTTTTACTTCTGCTAGCTAGCACAAATGGCTATATTTGATTACATTCAAATAAAATACTTAGACTTATGTATTTATCAGTCCTGTAGTTCTTATGGGCCTCACATCAATTATGGAAATTTTAAGAGGTATATTAGTTTTGTTGAGGTACATAATGTTCAACATACTGTTCCTGTCTTGTGGAGATATTATGGCCTCTGTAATACAGAAAAGCAGCATGAACTATTTTAATACATAAGAGAAAGTGTACCAGGGTTTTCTTAATTGTTTTAGGAATCTGCAGGTGGACAGGAGCGTTGCCATGATAGTTGGTTTCCAGGTAGTAACTTGGTTTCTAACATGCGTCATTTCATTAACTACGTCCGAGTACGAGTGCCAGAAACTGCTCCTGAGGTGAAGAGAGAACCACCTGCAAGTACAAGTTCTGATGGTTTAGCTTCATCACAGGTAAGTAGATACAAATTCTAGATTCTCTGGGTTAAAGTTGTTGCCCATGTTGGCATTTTTTGTTAGTTTTGTTACTGTTTTAATGAATTCATTAGGGTATTTTTCCCTTCTATTATTTTTCCTATATGTACTGGTAGCAGAAATAGAAGTTATTTCAAATGATTCCTCCTTCCAAATGATGTATTTAATGACTTTTTTTGTCCTGAATCTACCAGAGTTCAAGGCGGAAGAGCCTCCAGAGAGAGGTAGATCTGTGTGCAGTTTGTTCTCCTAAGCAATTAACTAGCAACATGCTTTAATTGTGCTCACCTTAACATTCAGTGGAATTTTCTAATTTTCCTGAATTTCCTTTTAATTCATATTGCAAGGGCTCATGCTTTTTTCATGTTCTGGATGGTAATCTTAGGTGGTAGACTCTAAGCAATAAAATGCCATTACATTTTTTAATATGTATTTGGAAATAAAAGCTTCCTATCAAATATAAAATGCTGTTGATAGCTTACTGCTTGAGCTTTGTGTTTAGGCCTGTTTGATCTTGCCAAGATACTACTAACATTTAATTTTGTAGAATAGTCTTAGCTTTCTTTGGTCTAGGTAAGTTTAACCTTATATTGAAAGTGGTTTTGAAATGATTAATAGCAATTTTTTGTTGCTGTGAAAACAAACTAAACTGGCTATGAATCTTTCAGGTGGGATCCTAAAAGATTTATAGCCAGTAGATGATACAATCTCTGTGTCAGTGTTGGTTTTTTATCTGTTGTGTACAGCATTTAGATTACTGTGTGCCAGATGTAGGGAAGTACAATAGACATTTCTTTCACGTGTTCATGTCAAAAAAACCCAAAATCTAAAGTATGGAGATGGCATTAAATAGATTAAAATATAAAGAAGGTAGGTGAAGTGATGTTCAGAATCCCATTTTTATATTTGATATCTCTTAATTACTGAGCCTTCTGAGAAAGAGAGGGTAAGATGTTAGTGTGCTGAATATCATGGTAAAAAACTTGAAGAGATATCTTTCTGCTGTGGATTCAGCATATGTTTCCTTAATTTGATACTGCAAGCAAGAGTAGTATAAGATAGATGTAAATGGGCTCTGTCATTAATGTAACTGCACTCATGTGCTCACATGCCCTGGACAGCAAGTTCTGCTGCCAAACAGGGGTATGTGGCTTCTGGATCTTACCTATGAAGTCCAGATAAAATGCACAATGTCCATGGGGATGTGTGGGCTCACCTGTATTCACCTGTGTGACATGAGTTACACCGTGCAGCAGTGCTCAGTAGACTTGAATAAAGGCATTTAAATGACAGAAAGATACTGAAATCATTATTATTCTAGAAAAACTAAGGAAATATTACTTGGATGACAGGATTGTTAATTAGACTAGGGTAAAACCAGTTGTTACTTGTTTTGTTATGGATATTTTCCTTTGGTACTTGGCTTTTTATGCAGTTGCATGTAACAGACTAGTACACACATACAATATGCAGGTTTAGTATTTTGCTGTCATAATTTTCAATACATTTGGGGAGTGGAGAAGAATTTTTAAGTTTCATGCTTTTCTTCCTAGCTTCAAATATTTTCCGTAGTTCTAGAAACGTGTGTTGTTTATACTTGCGTTTTTGCAAATCCATCACGATGATTTTTTTCCCCAAGAACTCAGGGACAGCTCAAGTGTTCAGTTTGGTGGCAGAACGCAGGAAGAAATTTCAGGAGATCATCAATCGGAACACCAGTGAGGCAAATCAGGTGGTTCGGCCCAAAACGTCGATGAAGTGGTCAGCACCCGGCGCAACTCCACAGTTAACCACAGCCATTCTAGAAGTCAAGGAAAGCATACTGTCTTTGCTGATCAAATTGCATCACAAACTCTCAGGAAAACAAAACTCTTACTATCCCCCATGGCTGGATGATGTGGATGTTTTAGTCCACCCAGAAATTCCAAGATACTCTCATGGAGATGGAATGACGGCAGTAGAAAGAATTTTACTGAAAGCTGCTGTACAGAGTAGGTTGAATAAACGTATCATTGAAGAGATATGCAGGAAAGTGACGCCTCCTGTACCACCAAAAAAGATCAGTTCTGCAGAGAAGAAAACTTTGGATAAAGAGGAAAGGTAATAATAATAACAACAAGATAAAGGGGCAGTAGAAGGACAGTGTATGTGTGCATCTGTTGATTGATCTTTAGGATTTTGTATGAATTACAAACTAAAAGAATAAGTCTTAATTCTACAGTTCTCTTTAGCTGATTTGAATATACATGATTTGCACGGGTACTGAGGAAGAATGTGTACCTTGCTATTTTAGCTCTTTAAATTAGAAAATTCCAATAATTTTATGTGATATACATGCTCACCCTTTATGTTGCCATTTATAAAACTCATATATACAAAAGTGAAGAATTGAGATTGTATTAGCTTTTGTGGCTTAACCTGATGATAATTCAGAGTTTTTATTTGTCCTGTCTGTTCATTCACATGCACACATCACACCATGATTGTTTTGGGGTTCTTTTTGCTATATATGGATTTAGTAGTTCCACTCTTTTCTTTGGTTGTCTGACTCATTCAAATTTAAACGTGTGTTTTTAATATTTTTTATAATTCTTATTAAAAAGAAAAGTTTGTATTTTCTTATTATGTGGCCTGAAAACTCATATGTCAGATATCTGTTTAGGATTGAATTATTTTTTTTTTAAACTTTGGACTTTTAAGTTTTGAGTTTAATTTGGGACATAATGAGTCCTGAAAGTCCCCAGAATACTAGCAGTATTGAAACTGAATGCAGAGACTCCGCTTCTCTTGGGCTTTTCACCAAATGTTGTGTTGGCATGAGAGTCTTATGGAAGAGGAATCAGCTAGAGGATGGCAACTAGAGCTGACAAAGAGATGAAAGCTAGAAATGGCAGGGATAGTGTTGAAACTGGGATGGAAGGAGTAACCTGGTGGTCAGTGTACTAGTGGAAAAAAGAGAAGATGACAGAGCATGCGATCAGTTGATGTGAGAAGACTCAAGCTGGGAAGCAGGAATGGTATGAAGATATGTGAAGAGCTGGGTTGTCAGGACAAAAGTACTCAGAGAAGAGTAGCAAATGAAAAGAGTTTTTAGTGAAAATCTCAGTGGGAAAGAATGGGGTCTTGAGAGTTGCTCGAGGAGATTGTGGAGTAGGAATGCAAATGTCTGGAGGGTATGAGAGACAGACTGATGTTTGGGCGATGTCATAGACTCAGCTGCAAAGAAGTTGGCTGGAGTGGGGAGAGACTGACACTTGGCTGGTGCAAAAGGCTGGAATGTGAGATTTGGAGGGAGTGGACAGTGGGTAGTGTTAGAAGGTTAGGGCATAGAAAGTGGGGAATTCAGGTCAGAGTACTTACCACAGTAGCTGCAGTAGAGCGCACAGGGAGGAGTGGGCAAGAGGACTACTGAGTACTTGTACATGCAGTATTTTGAATGGTTTACGTAAGCAGAATACGTAGTTACGGTTCTAGAAATTAGATTAGAAAAGTGCAGTCATCTGACTCAACTGGTTTCTGGATTATTTTTATTTTTCTGCAATTTTTATTTGTTTGAAAATGAATTTTTCATTAAAATCTCTCTGATATGTCCCCCCAGTTAGTTTTGTATCAGTGAAGACTGAGCAGGCTGAACGTTAAGGAATCACCTTTTTTAGCTTAGTTCAACATATAATGGCATCACTCAGGCAATAGATTGTTGCCATAGAAACTGAAATACAGACCTAGAAGCAAGCTTGAGCTGCTTGCGGTATTTTTTCATTGCAGTGTCATATTCCCATGGGCCGTCATGGAAAATTACTGAGCTGTACCGAATCTGTCAGAGTTTTGTTTATGTCTTCTTATTAAATGCATCTATTTACAGTCACTCTCCTTTTAGTCAAGGTGTTTATTGAGAAATTTCCAGGGAGAAATAAATAAAATCCAGTCTAATGAATGCTCTGGTCTGATCCTCAGAATAATGAATCTTAGTGATGTTGTAAACGGAAGCTATTTTGAAAAATGGTGACTGTACCATGTAGCAGATAAATGGGCAGAGATATTTGGGTCTTTCAGATGCCTTTAAGAAAACAAGTTAGAAGCTTTGACTTATAAACAAGTCATTTCAGGATGACAGGTTACACTGTACCAGCTGCTTTGGGCCTGTGCATGCCACTGCTGTGCGAGGACACTGATAATCAGACAGTGCTTGAGACTTAAGAGGACTCACCCGTCAGGGTATCAGATGCTGAGTGATGTTTTTAAAGCCCATGTTAGTTATCTGAATCATGTCTGAGCAGTGGAAAAAAAAAAGCTGATGCACTGAATTTGTAGCTATGATCAAGCTTCTGTAGCTGCACTGGGGAGGTGCTGTGTAAACCCCCTCAGCCAAGGGCATTTTCTGTGTGGTGAGCAGCTCTGGTGTAGGGCTTTTGTTTGGTTTTACCACTTCCACTCTCCCATTTCCTCTATTTGTAAACTCATGTCAAAGTAAGGAAAATTAGTGTCTGTTTTCCTTATCTTTTTAAATCCATCAAGATTCGTCTACCCACTGCAGTATTTAAATAGTAGGATAGACAGGAGTAAGTCTCTAATGTTTACCATTTGTAATCCCAGAGCTGTGACGAACAGTGAGGAAAAGTTAGTGAAGTCATCTTGGCTTCAGGGAGATGAGGGCTCATAATCTGGATGTAATCTCAAGGTTCTTTAAATCCCAGTATAAAAGGTGTTGGTGGCCAGTACCTTGGGTGGAATGGGGGGAGATGGAACCACTGTGAGGAGACTTAGCTGGAAAATAAATTATTCGTAATTGTTTCCCAAGCCATCATGCTTGATATCAAAAGGGAATGAGGCTTATTATGAGGTTTACTACAACTGTTAAAATTATTGTGTAAATGTTGGTTTCTCACAGAAGTACTTGTTTTTGTACAAATAACATTGCTCTCTCATTTTCTTTCCATGTGTAATAGATAAAAACGTTTCAGGACTAAGGTCTTGAGTTCTTTTTCTTGTGATGTAATGGACTACTCTGTTAAATGATCCTGTGGTAAACACTGTTGAAGGATGTTTTAGGTCAGGATTTTATTCTGGTCTTTCAGACTCAGAAGAAAGTAGCACTAATTTCTTTTCTGCTTTAGAAAAGCAAAAGATTCCTTTTTTAGGCTTGGAAACTATTCCTTTATATCAACCTTAATTTGGAATGATACTGTTTAAGGTGGTAATTGTAATCAGCTTGACATTTAAAGGGTTATTTTGCTCCATTAAGCATGCTTACTTTTTCTTCTTCCCCCTTCTTTCACACAGACGACAGAAGGCTAGAGAAAGGCAACAGAAACTGTTGGCTGAATTTGCCTCGAGGCAGAAAAGCTTCATGGAAACTGCCATGGATGTTGGTACGTTTTTGTGTGGTTGACTGCTTGCTTTTGTCTTTTCCCACATATTAGTATTAAGGTTTCTACTCAGTTTAAAAAACAAAGACACTCACAAAAAAATCCCAAGTGTCAACTACTCTTAATCAAGCAGGAAACTCTTCCCTCAGATTATACTTTTGTGTGCACTTGTTAAGTTCATACTTCTTAGGGAGCTTAACTTTGTTTATAGGACAGATATTGCTGAATACATAATTGCTAAAGAATAGAATAAATCTGTAGGACATTATTCCTAGTTTTTGTTAATATACAGTACATGTAATTATTAAATGTGTGATATGTTTTAAAGTATTTACCTTTAACATAAAATATCCCCAAATTAGTTTGTCTTTTTAAGATTGTATCTTTCTTTAATTTGTAGTAATAAAATTTAAGATTATTTCTCCATAAAGCCTCGAAGTTCAGTAAAGTGAAAATTTTGCCTTTTAATTTTGCCTTTTGCCTTGCTTATGGACTAAGGAAAACATAATTTTTAGATCACCTCAGTTGCTGTAAGTGATAACATTGTGTTATTTCAAATACTGGCTTTACAGCACAATCAGGTCTTGTTTTTCTTGAGGATGAGTTCTTTCAGATTCTCCTGTGTAGAAGTGCATAGTCCTGATTAGTTTGTGTTCAGCTGAGGAATGGAAATTTTTGTTTTGTCATTTGCGTCACTTCACAGAAAATTTGCACTTCTGAAAGATAAGAAAAAGCAAGGGAATCTTCCCCTGCCTTCCATCAAGTATCATCTGCTGTGAAGTTTTGATTTGAGTTTAACCATTGGTTAAAAATATTTTGACAACTGTATTTGCTGAAAAAGTCTGTCTTCTGAAATTGTTAAATTCCCTTCAGTTCATAGGTTGCTGAGAAGATTTATTCATTTATACTTATTAAGGTTTTGGATACCTTAGTGATCTTGGATGGGGCTCTGAGCAATCTGGTCTAGTGGAAGATGTCCCTGCCCACAGCAGGAGGGTTGGAACTTGATGGTCTTTAAGATCCTGTCCAACCCAGACTTACTGAATTCTATGAAATTAATCACTATATATGATGTTATGTTTGGAGGCTGTGCAATACTCTAATTTTCATCTGTGACCTTTGTATTGTAAGTCAACCTCATTAAATGGCAGCTGTTTGTTTGTAATCTATTTGTTGAAGTAAGGAAGAAGGGAAGAAGTACCTTCCAGCTCTCCTTATTAAAAATTAAGTTTTTATATGGTCATGGCTAATTGGAAGTAACTGGGAGTGTTTGATTCTTCAGTCACTTACATTTTGAATTCTTCATATAGCAACTTAGAAATTGATGGGGTTTATATATAAAATCAGGTGGGTGTATATCTGTATACATATAGGTGTGGATATTGATGTACCTGTCAATAGCTGTATAGCTATATTTGCATATATAAATAAATGTGCATAGGTTTTATGAGCTATGTTTTAACATAACTGCTTTGATTTGTGGATGAATCCTGGTAGCTGAATCAGTAAATTACACAACACTTCCTTTTATGAAGGACTGGGAACACTTGGCTTTTCGTTAATGAATATTAAATTCTCAGGGGGGCAGACTTGGCCTTCGTGTTTATGATTGTGTGTTAAAAAGTTCTTGAGCATGCAAGATTTAAATCGCTTGCTTCTTTGCTTCTTAGTGTTTAAAGAGTTAATAACTTCAGATGCCTCAATGTAAAATACACTGTTTATTGTCAGTCATACCAGATCTGCACAACACTTGATAGAACCGACTTAATGAACTACATTTTCATAAAGTTAATTCTACATAAAGACATTTGGCAACAACTTAATAGAATTCCAGGCACTGTGTTAACTAATAATTACTTTGGCTTTTCACTAATTGTTTTCAGTGTGTTCTGTGTTGTCATTCCATTTTCTGACTTTTTTTATGAGAATACACTACTTCAGTGTGTATTCTCATAAAAAAGTCAGAAAAAGAAGTGAAGTAGTACTATAGTCCAGTAGTAGCTTTTATGTTCTGACTGGCATTAAAATAGCTCTCAGAAAGTAAATTCATATACTATTATAGTGCATTGGGTTTGTTTAAAAATCTAGATTAATTTTTACCAGGAATATTTTCTTCAGTTTGTTGATCTAAGTGGTTTGTTTAGCTGTGAATGCATTCTGTATATCATACAGAGAATTATTGAAAATGTTGCAGAAACTATTGTTACTCTACTTTTGAAGCACAAGACAAAGTAAGAATTCTGAAACTAGTCTTTCTGGAGGGATTAAATTTAAAATTAATCTTAGGTAATTCATAGGTTTACCCTGAATCGTGGCATAGCAGTGCTGAAGTAGCTGAAAATAAAAAATCCTTTCATACTAAAATCAGTGGGAATTCATTTCCCTCTCACAGAAGTCTGTTAACTGTTACTTTCCTCACAGATTGAAGCCCAGCAGTAGGTTTATTTCTTAATTTTGTTCACTTGTTGTAACAGTAATAATACTAATGTCAAAAATGCAGGGATGATGAGGCCTCAGCTCCCTTGTTCTGTCACTGTTTCAGTTGGTGTCATTTGGGCAAATTTATATTATTATTATCATCATCATATTTTAAAACTTTAACTATGAAAAGCAGATGTGATCCACTGGTAAAATGTGAGAACTGTTGTAATTGCTTTTGGGTATATATTTAAAAGTTAATAATACCTTTCTATTGACATTGTAGAAGATTGGAAATTCTCTGAGAATGTGTCTAGGAAGAGATAGGAATAATGGAGAAGAGCCAAAGCTGAAAAGTTATTTTATTGTAACCCGTATACTTCTTAGTTTCTAAAATGTTTAATAAAGTGAACAGAGGCACTGTTAATCCCCTGAGGTATTCCTCTTTGGTTGTTTGGATGCTGCAATGAAACATGGCTTAAAAGGAAGTTACCTAATTACACGTTAATGATTCAATATTAACTGTGTCTCATTTTTCTAGTAGAATTTATTTATCTGAATCGACATACACAAATTCATCTGAGATTCTGAAAATAAACGTTGGCATTTTCTTTCACACAGTTACTGTAGAAAAAAAAAACAATTATGAAGCACTTTCCGTTTGTGCCCCCTGTTACTTTCTATTTATATTCTGTGACATCTGCAGAACTGCATTGCCATTCAAGCTTGCCTGGAAGTAATTAGGTGAAATTTAGAAACAGTTATGTTAATGAACTAGGATAGAACAGCATCCACTGTGCTGTCTTAAGCTGTTTGACTGTAGGATAAACAAAAAAAGGGGAAAAATAAACCAAGAAAAGTGTTCTAAAAACAGCAGATAAAACTCTTGAGGTGTCTGAGGGACTGTCCAGAGAGTCAAAAATGTGGTGTTGGTTTCAGCTCCAGAGGCTTTCCCGCTCCTGGTTATAGCTCCTGGTTCCAGCTCCTCTGGGCTCTTTGAGAGCACTGCCTCAGAGTGAGACCATGGTTGATCATCTGCTGTGCAGCTCTGTGCAAGAGATTTTTGAAACTTCACAACCTTCAGGAGGGACTTAATAAGAACAAAACTAAACCCCTCATTTCTAGGTTAATAGTAGCCTTTAACAAATTACAGTTATATTTGTAAAGATCTGTCTGAATTTTATGAAAACAAAATATGATCCGTTCCAGGCAAGCTGCTGAACTACTTACAGTATTGAAAATTTGTAATTTGGTTGTTAATTATAAATGCAAAGATATCTTTCATTTCTTCAATAGTTTTCTTGTCTCTGAAGTGGCTGGTGTGATTTTTAAACTTTTTTTAATGCATCCTGATAAGTATGCAGATGATCTTTTATGTATATCTTAAAATGTGTGTCTTAGGAGGATGTCATTTTGTCCTTCATGAAACATTCCTTAGTTAGACTTAAAAAGAAGCGCAGAGTTTTAATGCAAGGTGACATATATTTCCTAACACTCAGTCTTCTGAACCCAGATAGAAAAATAAATTAGGTACTGATCTCTTGAGAATGTATATGCTGGGTCAGGGCAAAGAATATTAGCATACTAATGGTTGCTTTGATCCCAAGGGGCTGCTTTGACACAATGTGTACAGCAGGACAAATGTTGACTACACTCAGTGGATTGTGAACTATATTTACTGTGTTTACAAGGCCCTTTTTGGGGGGGGTTTTGCTGAGTAGGGAGAATAACGGAGTGCATCCTTAGCTCTGGAGAGTAGAAATGAAATTAAATTCAGGTAGCAATGCATTCTGCAGTACATCAGTGTGCTAGTTTTTAGCAGATTGATCAGTAATTTATAAGAACGTAGGATTGCTGGGGTTTTTTTGTAACTTTGTTTCTCTACTTCTGTTGGTGCAAAACTGAAAAAAGAGCTAGATAATTAACTTTTAAAAAACTCTTGGGAACTACAGGATCTTCCCTGGATTTCTGTCACGGTTTAAATTTGTCCATCCTCCTTCAGTGTTGTAAGGTTCATATTGATTCAAATTTGTGAAATAATTCCTAAGGACAAAGAAAAGTTCCAGAACCCACTGTTAGGGGATGAGGTGTACTACAACATAAGACAAATCTCAGGATAGAAACGTGGTGAACTGATACCAGTACCATGTGTCTTACCTTGTATTTTTCATTGGCTCCTTCTTCACATGCTGACATCATTAGGACAAGTCTGTGAAATCAATCAGATTAAATGTTTGAAGCTAGTTTAAGTGAGTAATTGAGATTTATCAGAGTCTATTCAAAAAGAAGTGAGGGGGTTTGTTTGGTTACAGTTTTTCTGGTATTCTTGTTTGAGATTTTCATTTCTTGCCAATATACCTTTGTTTTATTTTACTAGCCCAGGTGCAGATTATTTTATTAGGGAGTCTTCCTTGGTGCTAGTAGATTACTTTCCTTGAAAGTTTATTGTTTTCCAGAGTAGCCCAGCTGCATCTACATCTGGCCAGTTGCAAAGGAAGCATGCACTTAGTCACTGAGTTCTAAAATTAAATTAACCTGATTTTTATGTGCCTGCTCCCCATAGGCAATAGAAGTATGAATTGCATATATTGAACTGATTTTAAACACCTTTTAAATCATAAGTTCTGGGGTGTTTTTTTCCTTCAGGTTAAAAATATGCAATTTATGATGAATGAATGGTGTTTTGTAAATTAAATATTGACAGATTTTGATGACTTCCATTGAATTGCTCAAAATCAGATTGATACATTGTGTTCTTTCTATGTGTCTGAAAAATATTGAATGGTTGCATATTTTCTGTTGTATTGACAATATTTTAGAAGAAGAGGGGAAAGAAAGCTGAAACTCTAGTCCTCTTGTCATTTCTTACATTTTATACACAGGTGTACATGATCATGCAGTACACAATTATGAGGTGATGCTAGATATAAAAAGTAGCATTTAGTGTTTATGTCCTCCCTTCTGTGCTACCATTTGCTTCTAAGTTTCCTGGGTGTTTTGGACATTTGCACTTGATACATTGTGCATGTTATTTCATTCTACATCTGGCTGCCACTAGATGGTGATAGACATGTGTACAATATTAACAACTACATGTCGGTGAAGATCAGGGTTCATTTACATATGACCCTCAATAACTGACTAGAAAATCAGTACTTACTAGAACGGTGTAATTTTGATTCAGCCCTGTGAGCAAGAGCATTGCATGGTGCTTTTTATAACAAAGAAATATTCTGCCTGGCACCCGACACGCCTCTCCTTATGGCAGCAGCCTTCTGTGCCAGATTTGTAGTAGATTTTCAGCAGGCAGCAGTTCTGAAAGCAATTCTGCATGAAGACTGTTGCTCTACTCAGGTTTTTGGATTCTCTACCCAGTACCTCAGCCTGCTTAGTCAGAGGGATAAAGGGTATGGTTGAAGGTAGGGAGGAAATGTTTTCCTTTAGAATAATTATGTTCTAGGAAAGACACAAAGAACCCATGTATTCTAGATCAAGACTGTATGTGTTCCTGAGCAGCCAGGAGTGGATCATTTAGTCCTAAGGTGCTTTTCTCTCAAGCCAATAAAGAATTCTTAACTTGGATTGCAGCGTAATATAAAATGGCTTGCCCTGGAATCAGCACCACCCAGTACCATGTGATCAAAGCTGTGTCAAGTGCAGTGGCTTTGATACTTCAGAGCTGGGTTGTAGCCTTGTACGTTTCTGTGCACCTAGGATGGAGCAATGTGGACCATGAAAAAAACAGATAGCCATTTTTCTTCAAATGGTTGTTTCAGTCAGCTGTGAGCAAATCTGGTCTTACTAGAGAGTCATATTGTTGCCCTTCACCTCTCCGTGTTCAAAGTTTTCATTATAATATCAAATGAAATAGAAGTTAGATCTTTGTTTTATAGAAGTTGTAAAGATACCAAGTTTAATACAAAACTCAAATGGAACTTATAATTCCACAGGGAGTAGTTTTGCCTGTGGAAAAGCATGTACTCCATTTTGTAGGTGTCTTTCTTGGAAGCAGAAAGGTTCGTTTCAAGCAACTGACAACATTTTGGTTGTAGATAAACTAGAGAAATTACTCTGTACTTTTTTCATCACTACCTCAATGCAGATAGACTGGACATCCTCAGATGGAAATCCTCAGTTGGATTTCTTTACTTCTGTTTAATACAAATTTTCTTATTGGTTTTTAGAATCACCAGACGCTGATATTGCCATGGAGGTAGCTACGTCTGAACAGCATGTTTCTGAGGCAATATATGACTGTGTTATATGTGGACAAAGTGGCCCTTCTACTGAAGACAGACCTACAGGGCTAGTTGTACTATTACAAGCGTCCTCAGGTATGAATGTGTGGCTTGTAGGAAAAGCAGTGTTTCTGCAGCTTTTAGCATGTGCACATAAATCTCGTTGTGTCTCATGAAGTCTGGAAGGATGGGGTTTCCCTGCTTTTTTTGTGGCTGGTTGTCTATGAGACACATAAGGAACCTTTTAAAGGTCTGGGGGAAAGAATAAACAGTTTAATTCTCTCCTACTTTATGTTAGCTATTGCAAATACAGCAGTGCATTACAGACTTGCAGGAAAATCAGTACTGGAAGGAAAAGAAAATTAAACAGCCATCAGTGTGTTTGCATGTAGATACGAGTGATAGTGGATATAGGTGTTCATTTATATATATCTGTATTTTTATATATATATATATATATTGTATGTACAAGTGCAAAAGAAAGCTTTCAGTATTTAGATTCTTCAGTAAGTTTTTACTTTTTAACATCAACAAAGCGCATTATAGTTACAAACCACAACTGCCTGATGGCTTTCTGAATTGTTTGGCCCGTTGTCACCCCCTGCACTGTGTGTTGCTGCTTCTCTTCCCGCAGTGCTGGGGCAATGCCGCAATAGCACTGAGCCCAAGAGACTCCCGACCACTGAGGAGGAGCAGATCTATCCCTGGGACACCTGTGCCGTGCTGCACGACGTGAGGCTGGCAACTCTACAGCGATACTTCAAAGATGTAAGGATTTCATGTGAACAGGACTACTGCTTAAGAGTTTGTATGTGAAAAGATAAATGAAATTACAACTTAGAGATCTCTTAGGTTCATTTCTATGTTTAGCGAGTGCTTTTCCATGGTGCAGTAATTTTGAAGTGTTTGCATTTGATAGGGTCCTTATTTTAAAATAGTTTCTGGCTTTCCCCTGTTATATTTTTGGCAATAGGCATCTAGTATATCTACAGGCTACACAGTCATTAAACATCCACACAGATACTCACTAAAAGAAGGTATTTCACAATCCAGTGTCACCACACAGTTGAAATTTCACTGTCTAAGCAAACACCAGCTCACTCATAGCCCTTCAGAGAACCCAGTCAAGGAATTACTCTTCACCAGGTAAAAGTATTTTGGAAGCACAAAGTAAGTGGAAAGAGTTGTTTTAACCAGTAACAGATTTCTGAGCCATTACAGAGAAGGGGAGTATGAGTGAAAGTGAAGGAGAAACCAATGGACTGCGTCCTCTTCTCCTGAATCCTCAACTCTGCACATCATCTGAAGTTCAATTTTGCATTAATTGATAGTAACTGTCTGCTTTGCAGTTCTGTTAGCTGTTCCAAACAGAGTTTTACATCACTTCAGAAAGCCAAGTTACAGCTTTTCATGTTTAATTTTGAGAGCCAATTCTTGTTGCTCAGCAGGACGTGTTCACTTGCAGACACTGTGGAAGGGCTGCCTGTGACTTCCCTTACTAGTGCCTAAAAGAGCTATGTAAGATAATACACAACTGTTCTGAGAGGTCATTTTTGGGGTGAATAATACAGAACCCGTGATCCTAAATTAGCTTCTCTAGACTAGTCCTAGGTGAGATGCCAGCTTTTCAGTCTGTCTAACTAAATAATGAGCCTTTAGAAGCTTAAAGTTTGCCTTTAAAGTGGAAAAACTGGCAATTTTTATTCTAACAAAGTTGCTAGCTTTTTCACAATGACATCCAAAAATAACTAATTTTTTTAACAAATGATTTTTTAGCTGAGAAAGAATCTGTGGATGATCTTATCTTCTTTTGACATTGATGATATTGATTTAGTGTTTCAGATAGTTAATTAATGTTTTTTCTGGCTGAAGTGATAAAAAGCATAGAAGTAGTGCTGGAGTGGAGCTTTACATGTTTGCATACTACAAGTGGAAGGAGTTCCAAGCAAAACATTACCAAAACCTTGATCTTACTAAAGAGTTTATTTCCCTTTCTGTGCAGTAACATTACCAACAGATTAGTCTAATGTGCACTGTCATGCAATGAGCAAATGCATCCTACTTTCAAAAATTCCAGTCAAGCATCAGTTGAATTAGCTATTTTTGCTTTCAGGTCACTACTGTGCTAAAAAAAAGGTCTCTGCATGAAAGAACTAATCTTTAAATTGCTTTGGACATAAAAATGGAAACATCTGCTAGTGTCTTGGGTGTCTTGTCCAGCTGAGCTAAGCAATAAGAAGTCTTTTTGTTTATCAACCATGTCCTCCCCAAAAAGTGTACTTCCTCCAACAGATTTTGGGAGGCAAGTCAATAATTTCATTTAGATGTAAAAATTTTAAGTTGTGAAATACGATCTAGCTTATTCTGCTAGAAGAAAAAAACAAAACAAAACAAAAAACCCCAAAAACCCCACAAAAAAGTCATTCAAAAGCTACGTGCTGCATAGAGATTGGGCAAAACAGATCACTTCTTTCCATAGAGATTCAGTCTTGTACTGTCTTACTGGAATTTGATGCTTGCTGTCAGGGAGTAGAATTCTTGCTCGTTAAAGTAAAAATCATTGAAAGTGATTATTTTTACTATGGAGAGGTATGACTAAAGATTAGGAGACAATAGACTGAATCGATAGGAGTGTTGCCAGAATCACACAGAACTCTGTAACCAATAGCTTGATATAGGAGTGCTCCATCCCAAGCCTGTGGTTTGCTTTGGACTCTCCTTTATTTCTGAGCTCAAGAGTAATAGAGTAAAGTCCTTCTGGCGAAGACTTTGAGTTTGCTTTATTGTTTGGGGTTTGTTTGTTTGTTTGTTGTTTGTTTGTGATTTGGGGGTGTTTTTTTTCAACTGCTACTCAGTAGCCTCATTAGATATATGCAGTAAATAATGCTTTTTCTGTATGAAATATTGGTCCTGTGGGCCTTAGTCAGATATGTCATACAACCTTATTAATACTGCAGTCTACTAAATCTTACAGGAACCAGCACGAGAAAGTCTTTCCTATTTTATGGCCTGAGAGGCTCACAGCACATTATGAATGACAGTTTGAGGCATGGTAAACAGGAGCATGTCCCCTAGCTAAAATCTGTAATTTTGTTTTGATTTCCTGCTCATATTCAGGGGGGAAAAAAAAGATACTAGCCAGTCTTAGAAAATGCAAGTGTCAGAGTTATTCATGGTACTCTGATTTTGCATCATATGTTTAAGACCATTTTAAAATCAGTCTACACTAAAAATGATTTTCCAATTCTGGTAGCCATAAATCTTTCTCTGTTTTTAAATATATAACCAATATATAACCAGAATGTAAATTTTCATCTGTGTACGAAATATTTGAGAAATGGAGATTTAATACTTAGACTGACTATAGTTAGATATTCTGCAAGAGAATTTTCTAGAATTTCTTATAAATTTGCCAGAGGTGATTGTTTCTTCAGGTTATTATTTTCTGAAAAAAATACCTGTGGGGTAGCTTTTTTGGACTTGTGGGCTTTAAGTATAGCCTTCTCATAAGGCAAATGTTTTCCAAACAAACCTAATATACAACTGAGTTCCCTAAACAATAATTTGTTCTCTTTTCCAGTTATGATGAGTTATATTATGATACTGTTCAACAACTCATTAAAACCCCCAAGTGTTTACACTGAATTTTGATAACAGATTGTGGTTTAATTATGTAACTGTGATATCATTATTTTAGTTATCTACAAAAATGAATTAAATGTGTTGGAAAGTACATTGCCCTTGTAAATGGGATAACTTCTGCTCTTGGAACAGCTGTTGGAGTTAGACCCACCTTCATGCAGTAATTCAAGAGATTCCTTAAAGAAGTTGTTATCTTAAGTGACAAGAACTGCAGCAGTTTAACTATTTAACAATTTAACTATTGGAAAGAATAGCATATAGCAGTCATGTCAGTCAGCATAAATAAACACTTCTTATAAAAATGGATTGTTTTATTTATTTTGAAAGGATATCTTTTAATTAGGTAGCATGCTAGTAAAAAATCTTATCTGTCTTGTAAATCTTGACGTTTTGGCAAGTACTTTTATAGCTTTATATATAATTGTTTTTTCTTACTGTTGTTGCTTTGTTTTAGAGTTCCTGCCTACAAGCAGTGTCAATAGGCTGGGAAGGAGGTGTTTATGTACAAACTTGTGGTCACACTTTACACATAGATTGTCACAAATCTTACATGGAATCCTTACGGGTAAGTAAAACTGAAGGTCAGAGTTGTTTATTTGGATCTCAATGGCTTTTACTGAAATCAGTTGTATTTATGCTGTTCAAATCAGATCGATCAAATATTTTACATGAACATACAGAATGGTTTTATTATGCTTCAGGAACTTAATAACTTAATCTCTTATTGCATCTTGACATTACTAAAAAAAGTACTTTGTTTTCAGTTATTCTGATATGTCAGAATAAATCTTGGACAAAATTAACCAGCACAAAAAAATAAAGACTAAGTGATGACTTCTTGTTTCATATGAACCAGCATTTTTGTTCAAGATTACTTTATTGGACATTTCTTCAGGTTTTGGGTTTGGTGGGTCTTTTGTTGGGGTTTTGTTTGTTTGGGGAAGGGGGTGGTTGGTGGAGGAGGGTGTTTATGGGTTTTGTTAGTTTGTTTTTATGGTTTGCGAATTTATTTTCGTTTTGAGAAAAACCTGTGAGCAATTCCTTGTATTTTTAGTGTCAGCATTGCTCATATTGTGAAACTTAACCTCTAAAGAAACTAGGAGATATACAACCTTTCTTGGATCCCATGATTAATTGTTCTTTTCCATATTAATTTAATTTGCTTGCAGCAGTAATTGTGTAATCAATATAAATATAAAATAATATAAAAATGACATAAAGTAATATAGCAGCAAAATTTGGCCTTTTATGATAGAGTCTCACTTTACAGAATTTTGGAAAAGTGCTTTTTGGCATCTTAGAAATTCAGAAGTAATTTTTCTGATGGACCCTCTATTAAATTTGAAACAAACTGTTACTCTGTGAAATTATATTCTTGAAGATTCTAGATTATTTAAGTGAAGGTCTGATCCTAGCAGGTTTTACTACTACCTAGATTAGTGCATAATAATTTTGACTATTTACTGCCATTTTTAGGACTGAAATAATTTATATAGGAATATTGAGGACATATCCTCAGTTTCCAGACATGTACTTCCGTGTCCATTCTTTCATCCTTCACTTGATACAAGAAATAATCAGCGTTTTTCTCATGCTGCCTGCCAATGGCTACTTGATTAGGCTTTTTTTGGACTGTACTGGGAGTCTCAGAGTTAATGGGAATTGGCAAAAAGAGACAACACACATGAAATGTTGGAAATACTCCACTGAAGTCTTTTTACTTTATTATAGGGATATTGTTGGTAATGCAGAGTGCTTAAAAATTAGGAAAATTAATTGAGTTGGAGGATTGTAAGACAGTCTGTAGTAGCTAAGACCTTTGTCAGTAAAATGGGGAGCTATTCTAGTTATTCTTTCTTTAGTTTTAGGTTTTAGACTTTGTTTTTTTTTGGCTGTACATTTGAAATATCAAGCTAAAAAAACTATGATTGTTTACAAATTTCAGCTACATCTTCTTTATTTTCTTTTAGAATGACCAAGTCCTCCAGGGTTTTTCAGTGGACAAAGGAGAATTTACCTGTCCCCTGTGTAGGCAGTTTGCCAACAGCGTTCTTCCTTGTTATCCTGGAAACAACATGGAAAGAAGTGTTTGGCAAAGTCATAGTAACAAGTGTATGCAAGATCTTGTGCAAGAGGTGGAAGACCTTCAAGAACAGCTGGGAACTTTCCCAGTAAGCATCAGTGTAAGGCAGAAAGATCCTTGTTAATTTGCCTCTACCTTTCAGTTTTTACATTATATTGCATTTGTGATCTCTTAGAAACTGGCAACCTTGGAAAGTTCATTTTCTTCTGATACTGAAGACAACATACTATTGTTTTTTTATCAAGAAACTTGATAATGCTCTAAGAAACTTAGAGCTTTTACTGCACTACTACTAAAAATAAACAGTTGAAAGCTGTGAGAAAATGTGATTAATATATTTTTTTTTATTGAGTACATTTTCAGTTTTCTCCATATTTACATAGAACGAAGTAATGTAATTTAAAATATATTTATAATTTCCATGCAATGAAAAAACAGCTATAGTCTTGTAACTGGAAGCTATTTTGACAGTGTCTCTTAAGAGCTTTCTAAGGTATGGACTATTTGTTTTACAGAAAGAGCAATTTGCAGATGCTCTTGTGTTATAAAGCTTCATGAGGTCCCCTGAATGACAGAATAAAATATATTAAATTTTGTTACCTTCAAGTCTTGATGGAGATGTTTTGTGGTTTTGTGTACTTGTAAAGTGCAAATATTCTTTAAAATAGCACAAGCAATGAGATTCTTAAACTTAGCAGATGTACAAAATAGTTATGTTTTCATACTCAGAACAAATCAGAATGACTTTCAGAAAATGCTGACATTTCTGTGAGCGAAGAATAGTGATTTTAATGTATATTATTTCATTACCTGGAAATGTGTTTTACAAATATGAAAGTGCTACACTATACAGTCCACTACTGCATTTCTTCAGGTAAAATTAACTAATCTTCTTTTGTGTCTTTCTTCATAGTCTGAAACCAACCTCAGTAAAGAAATGGAATCTGTAATGAAAGATATAAAAAGTACCACACAGAAGAAGTATACAGATTATAGTAAGACTCCTGGATCACCTGACAATGATTTCCTGTTTATGTATTCTGTAGCCAGGTGGGTATAATTTTCTTGTTTCATTTTTTCTTTTGTATTTCTCACTAATGATATTAATGACTAGATAGCTTTCTTCTTTTTTAAAAAGAGCATTTAAAAAATCTTTCATCATCTCCAAAAAGGACTTTTTAAATACTCGGTACATCAAGGTTACATTTTCTGATTTCCATATACAGGCATTATGCAAAATGAAAGCATATGCCTCTCAGTTCATTTTTACTACGTGCAGCAGTGGCACAAAACCCAGAGAACATTGTGTCATACGCTTTTTTAGTTTTCTTCTTAATTCAGGGTTTTGCTTTCCATATATCAAAATTTTATGTTGCAGTTTTTGTTTTACTTTCCCAAATTGTCAAATCTGCTCTGTCTTCTGCAGAATCAGGTTTTTTCTGTATCACCGCCATATTGCTAGTTTTTAAATCACAAGGTGTTTTTTATCTCTCTGCCACACATTAGTTTTATTTACTTAAAGAAGATCACAGAAGGAGCTTTTTTTATTACATCAGCAACCAGGAATTTCTCTTCATGTAGTCTTTATTCTTCTAAAAAATTGTTGAAACCAGCAGCATTTTCTTGGTGATGTTTGATTGTAGTTTTAGAGCTGTCAGTGTCACATAGACACTCTAAGAAAATCAGTCCCTCCTTCCATACCATAGGAATGGAAGGAACTTCCATACCCTCCTTCCAACACTTACCAAGTGTTAAGGTACTCTGAATGGTTCATCTATTCAGAGTTACTGCAATACCAGGTTTTCCCATAAGAAATTAAAATACTCATTAAGCAAATAATTTTCTAAGCTCTGACTTACTGAGGCCTGCAGGGAAGGTGCTGACTGCAGAGAAACTGCAAGCATAGAAGTGATGCCATTGAGTAGCATTTTTTATTGCAGTTTCATAAACTCTGGTTGCTGAGTGTCTTTAGTATATAAGCAGGGGAAATACTCAACGCTTGGCTCAGCATAATCAAATCTAAGGTTCTGCTCTGGATAATCAAATCTAAGGTTCTGCTTTTCACAGAAGGTTAGACCATCTAATCTCCAGAATTCTCCTCCAACTTGGATTATTGTATTACTCTATTAAAAGAAATATGATCTGTATTCTTTCAGGGTATTTTAACTGATACAGAAGAGCTATGGAATTCCATACGTAGCAAGTTACAGGATTATTCTATATTTTAAGTGTATATTCTATACAAGGATACGTAATGTTGGGATTTTTTAGTAATTACACGTTTGATCAGTACAATTAAATACCCTTCCAAAAATACAAAGGACTCAAAATCAATATTTCACGTATCAAAGTCTGATTGCTTGTAACCATAACTTGACATGCCATTTAAGGTGTTAAAATACATTTCTGGGAGCAATGTTATATAACTTTTAAAATGCTGGCTAAATGTATTTTAAATGTATCTATATATTACTTTTATATTTACACAAAGAGCTCCAGATCTGTTTTCATTCAAAGAGTTAAAAATGCCTCAAACTAGAACAGTATTTCATTGCTGCTTGAACTGCTGGAGAGAGAAATCATGGTTGACTACTAAGATTAGGATATGTCATGTGTACTCCTTGTTACCTCTTCATGTAGGATTAGACTTGTGTCAGCAATTTTCCATTTATCCATGTTTGGTGAATCTCAGGTGTTGGATCCGGCCCTCTGTATTGTTAGTGACTCATAAGATCACTTATGAGAGAACCTGGCAGATCAGCTTCAAGAGGGATAACTTGTCTTGCTTTCCAGTGCAGCAATCCAGATGTACATGCCTCTACTACCTGATAATTGTATAAGAGCTGTAGGGTTAAAAAAATTAAACTTTAAAATAGACATTTTAAAATGACTGTGCAGTTTGTATCTATGGAAGTAAATCTGTACATCGTCTTCCAAACTGGAAGAGTTTTCTTTGTATGATTTTATTATGTATTTAATTTAATGTCATCAAATAATGGATTATCCACAATTAAAATTACATGCTGAACTAATTTACTTTCTGTAAGTTATTCCTGTCATTTGACCTATTTCTTCCTGATTTCCATCCAGAGTTGTTCTTGAGGTAATGATACCGTTGTGTTCCATACCAACCAGTAACCTTTGAGTATTTCTAGTTCCATGTGCTCTGAAGCATTTAACTGGTTTTGGTCAGACCTTCTACAGCTGTTGCAGAGTTTTTCCTCATATCTGTCCCTTGTTTAGATAAGCATTTGAATACAATGATATTTTGATTAACTCTGTATGTTTCCATGTGAATTAAACACTCTTAATCTTCTTAAAAGTCATGTTCCATTTTCAGAAAATGAAATCAGAAAATGACATCATCTCCTGTCCTAAAAGATGCTAGTTTACAGCTGAATGCCAGCTTTGCAGTGGATTACTGAATGCTGCAATGGGAAGGTGAAACAATACATAGGCAGTTGCTGCAGGTTATTCTTTCTTCTTCAGGAAAAAAGGAACTTAATTAATTTTTGCTTACCCAGGCATATGTCACTGGTAGCAGGGAAAAAAAATAACAAAAGAACTTTTGACCACCTTGTGGGAGGACTAGCTGCTGTCTGTTCTCCTGCAAAAGAGGCATTCTGGGTCTTGGCATGCTGATTTGCATGCACAGCTGGAACAGCAGCTCCTTGGCTACCTGCTTTTCCAACAGTCGTATCTTGTTAAATGTGTTCCCTTTTCATGCATTCGTCCTTGTCTTTGCTGACATTTACAAGATTAGTGTAGGATGTCATTTGCAAATCACGTGTGCCTAGCTTTAATTGTAACAGTTCCACATTCAAAGCATTGAAGATTGTCATTTGTGGCCATATTTTGGAGGACTGTTTATGTATTGCACAGCAGTAGAGTTCCTGCTTTTGTTGGCTGTGCAAGCAAACCCTTTGGTTTTTCTGTCAGCTGTGTATAGACTACTGTAAAAGCCATGTGTTCTTTTTTTCTGAGTCTGTGTCTCAGTATCTGGGGTTTTTCCATGTATGTGTTGTGTTTGTAAATTGAAGTGAGAAAAATGATAGTGCTTAGTATGCTTCTTCTGTCCCAATAGGAAGAGCAAATCCATCCAAATATATTCCCTTTCTGGGAATGACACTGCATTTTTACTTCCCCCTACTCTGTCCTGGTATGAATCCTCAGAAATATGAAATCACCCTTCCCATCCCAAATACATTCCTTCAATAAAAGCCCCCAAGAAGGGATGAAGTAGGTCCGTTTTTAGTCAGGAGTCAGGACAGCTGAGGAAAATCCATTTTCTCAGGGCTTTTTCTGTGAGTGAGGAGGATCAAGGCAGTGTTTTACAAATTATTTTGCTCTAATGAATGACACTGAGATTTCTAGACAGGAAAAGAAGACACTCATACAGATGATTTTCTTTCTCATTCTCTTTCCTTCATGTTGAGGAGTCTGAGATAGCAACCGATTCTTTCAGAGACCACTCTGTGTTCCACGCTTCTATCAGATGCCCCCAGTTTTTCTTGATGACTTTTCTTCAGTAAAGGGCAGAGGCTACACAGATCTTCAAGGCAGAAGAGAGCTCAAATTAGGGAGAAGATACACTGGTCTCCTTCAAAAAATATCCTACCTGATGTAGGATATTTTCTGAAGGATAAGTGTTCATTTTCACAGAAGATACTTTCTCTACTGTGCATTTTTATGCCAGCTTACAGATATGTTTTGAAAGAGACATATTGAAGGAAAAGGTTAGTATTTCCATTTCCAAGAAAGCTGAGCTGTAAGGTGCTGCCTTTGAGGAGCTGGGGACAGTGGAGAAGTGTGGGAGTTGATATCATATGTGTGAACAGAGTATTTGATTACAGAAACAACTTTCCTTGCGTTCCTTCTAGTAAAAAGTACTGTATGACACCTCCTATGTACCAGCAAGAGGTATTTTTCAGAATTGTCCCTGCGGTTTGTTTTGTGAAATGGCACATAGGCCTTGGTGAAAGGGAAATTCAAAATTGTAGATCTAGAAAATTATTCTTAAATATTCAGGTAGTCTTTTTGATTTAGATCTTAATTATTTTAGTTTTAATTTAACTGTCATTGATTTTGTTCTTCAAATTAGTTATCAGAAGATTGGTAGAAATAAAACATGATGATTTCCTTCATATTCCTGTGATGAACTAGCACGTGCTGATCTACAGTTGCTATTTTGTCCACTAATATGAAATCCCTGTCCCTGCTTCCTTGCTGGTAGATTTTCAGAAGTTCAGTGAGCACTGCAAATCGCCTAAAGAGTGGAAAATTCCCCTGTCACACAGATGCCCTTATCAGCAGCAACCAGATGGAGCTCTGAGCAGGCACATTATCAATGTTAAATTGCCTTTTCTGAGTAGAGAGGATTAAAGCATTCCTTCAGAAATGGATGACATAAGCTGCAAACTTAGGGATAGGAATATTCAGAAATGTTGCTATTTTAAAAACATACGGGAAGTATATTAAATGCTGCATATCAAAATGTATTATTCTTTCAAGTTAATGAAGCTGAAATTCTTAAAAATAATTTTTTTTGAAAAAAAGCATCCTGTAGTTTCCTCTTAAAGGTATTGGGGGAGAGGATGTTCTTAGCTTGGATGCATTATGTGCCTAAATTCTAGAATAGACTTTAATATTCAGTCACATTATATCAAACCTAAAATTGTTTCATTTTTCATTAAAGGATAAAGAATGTTTAGAATGAGATTTTCTGTTTGGATTGAATTAGCAAAACAACACTTCAGAATAATAGAATTATATTCCTTTATTTTAATTTTAAAAATGTGTATTGACATACTAAAACAGACTTTCAGAGAATATAAAAATGAATAGTTTGCTCCAGATCTTGAGAGTAAAAGACAATGCAGTAGTGAAACATCCAATTTCAAAATTAAACAAAAATTACCGAATTTGGCCTAAACAATTGGTGCATAAGCATCAGATTACAGTAATACTGAGAAAGAAATCATCAGTGTGACATGCAGAGATGCAGTGACACAACTCCTGTTTCATACTAATGAGCTGCAGTGAATAGCGTTTCATTCAGAATTAACCTCCAAGGCTTTTATTAACTAACTTATCTATAAAGGGCAGCACTTTAATTATAATTTAGACTGGATTCATATTTAGTTGCTGCCATATCCATTGTACTCTCTGATTGTTTAAAGTGAAAGAAAAGCTCTGCCAATAAAGAGAACACTTTTTAGATGTATATGATTGAGTGCAAGTTAGCCAATCTGTGTATTGTCTTTCCAGATCTGCACATGAATTCCCTTATTATGCTGTGTGCGCATACAGAAGAAAGCCACAGAATTAACATTTTTTAAATTCTTCTCACAACTCAATACAGTACTGTGTTAATATAGTACTTAAAATCATATATGACAATATCTTGATCAGGTTTGTTTTGTTCTGAGTTATATTTCGGCAGTATTTCACAATAAAGATTAGTTCACAGTATTGTTTTATTTAGTGTATGTTGGGAGTTTGTCAGGATTCATTTGTGTCCATAAGAGCTTGAACAGTGTGGTTCTATTCAATATTGTTATGTTTTTCCTATAGAACAAACTTGGAACTTGAGCTGGTCCATCGAGGAGGAAATTTGTGTTCAGGGGGTGCAAGCACAGCTGGGAAAAGATCATGTTTAAGTAAGTTCCATATTAATAAATGCAGTATAAGTTATTAAAATATTGAATAAATATGTCTACTTCTTTCTGGTGTTTTCTAAATTGCATCAACTTCTTCCTTTTAAAACCTTTTTTTTTTTCCTGCCATAAGGAGTCTCTGTTTTTGTGTTTCTGTTAGAGAAATCTGAAAACTAATTTGCACAAATTCTTCATTAGAGCTGTTCATGTCTTGTGAGTACAGTTATTTAGAAATCAGTTGTCATACTATGCATGTAATATTTTTTAATAAGTTTGTATTTTTATGAGTAACAATATAAGTATTTTAAGGGTAAAGCAGGAAGGCTTTGTTTCAGCTGGTTGTTGTTAGCAATAGGAAAAAGTTTGTTTTCTGATGCTAATATAGCTCATGACTCGGTGTCATACTTAGAAATATGCAGCTACAACATCCCATGTCTTTAATTTGCCTGGTTCTTCCACAAAGTTTTGCAAATTTTCTTTCACAGAAGTCTTTTTTTGTTGTTGTTCTGAAACCTTTAAAAATTATCAGATAAAGCAATGCCTTTCTGCCAGAAGTGTTTTTTTTCTTTAAAGAAAATATTTTAATCTTTTACTGGAATATAAACAGTTACAAGTGGACATTTTCTTTTGTCAGGAAATATTGGAAATCCTGCCAGAATACTGCTGCTACTACTAATGCTTATTTAAGCCAAGCTTATGTAGCAATAGCAGCAGATTCCATAGGAAAAAAGAAAGCTTAGGCCACCCTCTGTCTTTTGGTAACCAGTTTCTGGGGGTTGCTTTCCTCGACCTTTGAGGTGACAAGTCACCAAAGAAATCTCACCAGGTGCTATGCTGTCCACATTCCCTCTAGGACAAAAGCCTTCTGTTACTGCCAGGAAATGTAGTTCAACTAATTTCATTCATATGTTGTTAATTTAAAAAGTAGTTTTAAACCATACTGCACATTGTCTTTCCCCACCATCATTACCCCCCTTTCTCAGCCCACAAAACTACCTGAAAAGTGCATGTGTTACAAGAATGTCTCTAGATCACTGTGTGCAAATTTGAAGCATTTTGTCAGCCAGGGTTCTGCAGATAATTTATACTTAGATTACAGTGCATTTTTAATTGTATGCTCACCTAGTGAGGTGGACAGTTTGTTCTTGAATTTTAGCTTCTTACTAATGTGTTACCCATTTCACAGGCATGTATTTGGAAGAACATGGATGAGCAGGTTAGGGTGGAGATTTCAGCTTAAAATGGAAAAATTTTTGAAAGTGAAAAATTCGTAATGATGTTACACATAATGAGAGTGTATCCCTGTTTTCACATGGCTTTACTGGTGATAAAATTTCTTGACATTCAGAGTTTAGAAGAATGTATGCAGGGAAGCGGCCAGTAATCTGCATGGTCATGTTTTTAGCTCACTGATAGTTTTTCAAAATCAGGACATCTCAGTTTTTATGTGTGATTTATATTCTAGGATAAAAGTGGAATGAGACACATCCATGACATCTTAAAACACTGTGAAATGTTTGATGTCACATCAAATTTTTGTTACACATACCTATTTAAAAGCTAGCTAGCTAGACAAATAAATCTAAAAGATAATGGGTTTTCTGATGGTGCTTCACCAACTAATGTCACTAAGTGCTGGAAGATTATGATTTTGCAGAGAGTGCTTGAACCACTGGATTGGTGGGCAGCTTCCTTTGTGTCCATCTCTGAAGCTCCTCTGTTGCTATTTGCGCTACATCAGTTGATGCAAAGGGAAAAACTACCTCAAAGTGGTTTTTCTTTCTTTGGTCTTATTTGAAGAAAAAAGAAAGAAAAAAAAATGCCACCAAGCTAAGGCCTGGTAGCCTACACTAGGTGGTTTGTATAATACATTATTTAATTTTTTTCTTGGTCTTACCACCCCATCCCTTCAACATCTTCTTGCATAAAGAAGGACTCTTACATTCTTAGGACTTGACTTTGCAAGAAGGCATATCTTTGCTGTCAGTCTGTGAAAAGATTTGTCAGGAATTTTGATACATATTTCTCAAGCCTTGAAAGGCATGGAAAATACTTTAATGACTGGAGAAATTTCTTTTTTGAGAATTACAGAATTGGAAATGATACATGGAGGATGTATTTCCACTGGAGAATTGTCATATGCTGGGTGGATACTTCAGCTAGGCATGACAGTTTTAAGTCTGGTTTAAATTCATACTTCATATTTACCTGTTTTTCCAGCCTTTTTAAGTATTTTGCCACTGACTCTGTATGTCTCAGAAAATGAGCAAGTTTTCCTTTTTTCAAAACAGATTACTGGAACAAACTAAACTTAGCAAAAGTTAGAGATCCTTCTCATGCATGAGAAGAAAAGAAAATGTCTTCTTAAAGAGAAGCTTTAAGATCATGTCAACTGCTGCTTTTAAAAATATGGGCTAGTTTACAAAATATAAAATGTGCATAAAATACATCTTTTTTGGTTGGAAATCCACTGTGAATCTGTGCATTAATTGTCTGTAGGAAAAGTAAAATAGCCCTGTAAGGAAGACTTTGTTTTCATAGAATCACAGAGGCTTGGGAAGGGACGTTATCCCTTTGTATTTAGGATTGTGTATATATTTAGGTAGAAGAAAATTTTTCCCCATGATGTGACTGTTTAAAAACACTTGCACACATGGGTTTAATCTGAAATTGCTAGAATATTGATTGAAAAGTATATTGATGATTTTTTAAACCTGATAACACATCTTGATTTTATTTTCTTTTTCTACTTACAATACATTGCACTTTATTTACAATAATTTTTTCTGTTCCTTTCTTAAACTGTTTTGTAATTTTGAGTGTGTTGTACTAGTGCTTTTTCCTTCAGCAGTTGCTAAAAGGATTATAGTAATATTTTTGATAAAGGGGTGTGGGCAGCATCTTACCACAATGCATTTGATTTTTTCCCAGAGTTTTGAGTATAATGGTAAATTTTCTTTTTTACATCTAAGTCAGTCATATTGGTGTTCTTAATGTTTATCTTGCACTCCAAAAACACTCAAGGCAAAGGCACTACATATATTAATGTGTTATTGCTTTAAGCAGCACAGTGAAGTGAATGTCATCTATTCATTGTTAAAATGTCCACACGTTGTTTATGTTCTGTCGTGGTGCTTCATAAAATTATGTAGCAATCTAGTCATAGTCAATCTTGCATTGAAATAGACTCGGTTTTTTAATGTAAGGCAATGGGATTCTCCTAGAACAGACCTGTACAGTATTTCTATGTAGTATTATTATTATTATATTTAGCTATGGACATTAGGCTAAATATGACTAGTGGGAGCAGAGTTAGCTTTCCATATATAGCAGGGTTTGTTTTCACTAAACCATTATGTAACTGTATGTTTCCTTCATTGCCCCTTCCATATCCTTGTGTTTAGGTTATGAAAAATTGCAGTTCTGTAGATTCATATTCTGAAGTATATTTTATCATTCTTCCATAGTCATTATTTTTCTAAGAGCAATCCTGGTTTTGAAGTTACATTCAAAACGTACCTTCAGCTTCTTCATTGTCTTCTGCAGTGAGGAAAGAATGGTTTTTAATATCCATATCCCATCTAGAACTTGAGTACTGTTTTGTAAAAGTCTTCCTTGCACAGTATTGAAACTGCTTTTGTTTTTAAACATCTTTCATGTCAGGTTCAGTAGAAGTAGTCTAAAACATAACCTGGTTTGGCTTTTTCCGTGTGTGAGATACTGAGGGGGTGTTTTTTGTGATTAAGCATACCACTCTGTACTAGTCTTGTAACAACTGTGAAGTTTGATGATTAGATATTGTGGAAAATAGAATATGTTGTCCCAGGTGAGCTGTTACAGCAGCAAATGTCAGGGAGAATGGTGGGAACAAATAGGTCAAGAGCTGTTTAAGTAGATTGCACCGAGAGGGCAGCTCCTCTTGGGAAGTAAAATTAAGAATGATTAATGTAGCTTTTAGTATCAGTGACCAAGTGTGTGTGAGAAGAATGGTGAAGAAAATTTGGCTGCAAGATTGCCATTTTATGGCTTAAGTTTTTGTATGTGCGTGTAACCAAAAAATGCAAATGGCATCCTATTACTTTTTACTTTAAAATCAAGTAATATTTGAAGGACTACATTAGAGTTTTAGGGTCTCTGGCCTTGCAAATTTTCTTGGGTTTAGGGAAAATTATGATATATAACAACTGTACAGGTCTTATTTCTCTGTTTTATAAAGTGTAATAGACCTGTTGGTCTTCGTTTTCCATGTTTATTGAACAGGGTCAAAACAGAGCATTAAGGCTGAATAATTATGATTTCTCTGTATGGTTTTTATATAAAGCCTTGAGCAACCTGGTCTAATGGAATATGGCAGGGCTCTGGGGGGGTTGGGACTAGATGATCTTTAAGGTCCATTCCAACCTTAAGCATTCTCTGATTCTGTGACCTCCCTAACCTGTGTAGAAGTTTTTCTTTGCTTTTTTTACTCTGATAATCTTGTAGTAGTTGATGAACAGTTCCATAGAATTAAAAAAGTACATAGAAATTAATTTATAATCTTCCTTTTTTCACTTTTAAATAGTACTTGTCTTTCCATCTGTTTGCCTTTTTTTTTTTTTTTCTTTTGTGAGAAGGATAGGATTAGGGTTTAGGTAAAGGTTAAATATTTTATCCTCTTGTCATCTGGCTTCAGTTTCTCTGTAAATGACCTCCTTATCCTTATGCTTCCCACAACTAGCAGTCTGGCGTTGCAGCATCAACAGCATTAATTGTAAAGGACCTTATTTACAACTGGACATCAAAAAATTTTTTAAGAGTTGTTTAAACTCTTTTTAAATAGAACATCTAGCACCTTTGTAAATTCTGCAATGGCTTTAAAAACTGAGAAACTGCTTCATGGGAATTGTTCTTGTTGGTTGGTTTTCTTTCTCTCATTCATTTGAAGCCTTTATCTTGATTATGGTGTTAGTATCAGTTTAACGAGTACTTTTAGTGTTTTTGTGAGCATATAAACTCATTGTTTCTCTCCATGATTTTTCTGTATCAAATTTTTCAACCATGTTGAAAGTAATGGCTGTCTCCATTTTATCAATATGGACCGTGACACTTGCAGCCACTTAGTATTTTCCTGAAAGGAGAAAAAAGCCAATTCTTTTATGATTTGCAGGATTGAACTGCAGCTGTCTTCTTCCCTGTAATTGTTTCTGTGGATATGGTTGCAAAGAGTCCTGTGCAGCTCTCTACAGCCACTGAAAATAAAGAGAATAAAAGAAGTTTTCAGGAATGCCTTGCTATAGTGGGCTTCTGTGGTTGGTTGGGCTTTTTGGTGTTGCAGGGTTTGGGGTTTTGGATTTGTTTGCTTGGTTTGGAGTTTTTTTCAGTTAGAAGCTGTAGGTCTGCAGATCCTTGGTGCCCATTCATGCTAACTTGGAAAAAGCAGTTTTTCTCACTAGAGGTGATCCCAAGTGTTTTCTAAAACACTTGGTATGCCACTAATATCCAGTGTGGGAGAAGCAAAGATAGGTACTGTTAGAATTCTGTTGCTAAAGTTGATTTCGTCCACTGAGGAGTTTGGTGTAGAGGGTAATCAGCTGCTTCATCAGCAATTAAGACTTAGTGAAGATATAAGAGATTTTGTAAAGACTATCCAGTCTTAATGCCTTAATAGGCTTTTCCTGACCTTCATGGGTTTTTTACTGATTCAAGTCTACCGGATCAGTGATGAATGGGAAGATGTCAGCAGGTCTTTGCAGCTGATGCTAAGTGGACTATGTAAATCTCTACCAGGAGAAAAATATTCTCAATCTCCTTATTGACAATCAAGTCCCATTTGGTTGTATCAAGTGGTGTTGGTTATAATCTACATTCTTCTTGATAGTCCCAGGAAACTTTGGGAGAAGAAGGGAGATGCATCCCTGTTCTGGTAAGATCTTCACAGTTGAGACAGGGATGTTTTCAATTCCACCTGCAGTGAACTGCTCTATCACTGTGTGATGGTTTTAATTAGTGTTTTTTTAATATTTATATTAGTACTAATTTAGGGAATGTTAAAAGGGAAATCTGGGTGAAGACAGAAAATTCCATGACAGCAGTGTATGTCCTAAAATAGAGAGAGACTGGGGTATAAACACATTATCTAGACTGTTGCAAGCAAAACAAAGGCAGCTAATTCCTTCTTTGTTTTCATTATGACAGCACATTGCTCTACATTGTGGAATTTGAATTAAAAACAGAAAGTGTCATCTGATTTGAACTCTGGTAATTTGAGAGTTTACTTTACCAATCAAAAGGCCAGAAAAAAACAAGGAGAAAAAAAGGCAGCAAAACTTATGTAGAAATTTGGAATCACTTCGCCAAAGATCAAACCAAGATTACGAGTGAGACCAAAACTTAAGTTTGAATGCAACTTCCTCAATCACTCATTTTTGTCAGTTGAGCACAGCATTTTTAGTATTTCTACCATTCATCTATCAAATTGCTGTCTTTTTATGTCTTGGATTTAATCTTCTTTTGTGCTGTGCATATCACACTGAACCTGAAAAAGGCTGTGAAATTGTCTTTCTGGACTCCTGCTTTTTGCACTGTAACGCAGCAGAATATTTTTAAGACAACATTTGTCAACATCTTTGTCAACATCTGTAAAATGAGTGTGCTTTATTATTAAAAACAGTAAAGAATGCAGCTGCAGATGCTGGTGCCATGGATGTATAGACAAAATACCTGTTATCTTTGAGGTTTGTGAGAGAAGCATTATAATGCTTCCTCTTAAAGCTTCAGTCCCAGTGCAAAGACAGTGTCTTATCCATGGAGCTGCTCTTTTGAAAGTACAGATTCCAGTTGAGTTTATCGCTCCTCTCTCACAATAGATAAACTCCAAGAAGTAAATCTACCAAGAACAGCAGTGACAATAACAAAATTACAGTAGAGTTATTTTCATCATTTTTAGAAATGGATTAAGGAATGCTAATATGACTGAAAGCTAGTTCTAACTGCTAATGTAGATGATTCTATGAAGCATTGTTTAAGCTTTACATGTATTCTATGAAAACAAAGACATGAGCTGAGAGAGCTGTGACAGCACTGCATCAGTGTAGGTAAAACTTGAGTCTGTGATCGTGTTTTAAAACAGTAGTAATCTTGCCCATTCAAATGTCTAATTTTTAGATCCTGCCAAGTCCCCAATGACTTGCAGCAGTAAGACATATTGTGTGTTCAAATTGTGTGATGATTTTTGTATTTATTCAAATTATCTGGATGCAGCCTTCTTCAAATATTACAAAGTTATTAGAATAGGAGGATCATATTCAATGTTCAAATGTTGTTCCTGTTACACATTTGGAGATCACAAATAAATTCTCCAGTGCTAGAATTTGATGCTTGTCTGCTTAATTTCATATTGGTAGAAGCTCAGGAGAGTAGCTATTAAAGGAAGAGGGGACAAATTAATTACTCTAAACAATTTTCAATTTATTTTTTTTCCATTTTGTGTAGTTGCCCATTTTTGTTTAAAGCAAGGAGCAGTTGAGGGGAAAAGAAGCATTAATTTATTCATTTTTAGTGAACAGACAGGAGGGAAGGGAACAACAGATATTTTAATGGGTTTTATTCCAAACAAAGCCATGCTTGAGGGATTTTTGAAATTATTTTGATGAAATATAAGTATATTTTCAGAGTTTTCAACTTTGTCAGCAAAGCACTGTTTTGCTAAGAATCTCTTGCCAGGACAAAAGATGACTTACTTTGTCCTCATTGACTGTTTTTATTCGGAAAGCAGGTGGCAGCTATCAATTCCAATGCCATCTAGAGCTCCAATTATTTTACAAACCCCAGGAGCTAATTACAGCCCTCAGGCTCTGGCAGTCAGCTGATTTCATCATGCGACTCTTCTGGCCATTGCGTACCTCTGAGTAATTGTCTATTTATGGAAAATAAATTAATAGCTGCTATTTCTACTTGAAAAAGAGGACCTGTGAGTGTGTAGATTGAGCAAGTGGGTTTTAAAAGAGAGGGAGAGAGATTTAGAGAGAAAGATGCAAGGGGATCAATTGAAAGAATAAGTGGTGGGGAGAAAAAGTTGAAAGGGAGAAAGGAAGCAGGGTCCTAGAAAATTGAGCAGGAGAAAAGCATGACACCAAATAGCAAGATATAGTGTGAAAAGAAGAAAAAAGTAAGCATAATTGTGGGAAATGATATTTCCATTATTTCAGTATAAACCTACGAGATTAAAAAAAGGATTCATTGGAAAAAAGTGAATCCTTAATAGTCCCTGATTTAGTTCAAGATAGTCCTCCTCATTGAGGGTGCTTGGACTGGATGACCTTTAAAGTAATTATGAGTAATTATGCATCGTCTATTCAAAAAATTGTGCAACTGTTTTGCAAATTATATTTTTGATATGGGGAAAGTACAGAAGATTTTGAAATTACGGATATCAGCAAAATCTGCCTGCAGGTTGTACAGACAAATCTCTGACATTATAAAGAATTACTACTTCAGTGTCATTGATGTGTAGTCAGAAGTTTGTTGGTTTGGAGACTTTTTTGTCCAAAAGTTACCTACAAAATATGAAGGCAGAAGGGATAATAAACCTTTTAAAGATGAAGAACCAAAACAATCCTGCCATAGGCCAGAACTTGCAGCAATTTTGGATTAAATTTCAAATACGTTGTGCACAGAACTTAACTGTGAGAGGAATGAAAACTGAAAGTATATCAGTTAAAAGTGTATCAGTCCCTGTTAAGGGGAATTGTTTAGCAAATCACCACTTCTGGCATAAACTGGAGAGGCAAGTGAAGTGACCATGTAACCTTGGCAATATAACAGCATATGAAACAGGATTTTTTAAAAAGGCCTGTAATAAAGTACATGAAGCACCGAATCAACTGAGATCTGGTCAAAGCTTTCTAAACAGCCTTTCTCTGACACATTTTTCTGTACATAGGCATATATTCCCTGCCTTTTATTGAAATCTTACTTCTCTTCAAATCCTTTTTTTGAAAATAAATCAATCCTTTATAAAAATATGCCTGTTAGGGGACCAGCTTATTTAGAGTGACATGACAGGCTTCTCAGAACCTTGTAAAATACATGATGGCAATTTAATGTAAAAAAGTTCATATCACTGTATATAATACTCAGCAATCTGTCTTCTTCACCTTTCAGATCAGCTGTTTCACGTGTTGGCCATGCACATGCGTCTCTACAGTATAGACTCTGCATACAATCCCTGGAGAAAACTAACCCAGCCGTTGCAGGATAAAAATTCAGGGCAAGTATTTTATTTTACCCAGTATCAGTTTTACCTGGTGAAAGAAACATCCTTACAGAGGGACTTTGGGTAACTTTCTGTCGTAATTTAAATTCCCTGTGAGGTATGCTGGTGGACTTAACATCTTAAGAATTGTATGTATGAATTTGTAAAAATATGTTTTCCAGTTTCTTTTACATAAAAATCTGACAAATACCAGTTTTGAGCTAGAGTTTAAATACATACACCTCTTGCAGTCTTAAGCGCATGCAAATTGAATAATATTGGTTTAAGTGGATAGGGCGCTGCTGTTCTTGATATGGATGCTCAACAAAATTTCATTGAGATAAGTTGGTAGTTTGTTGAAAGTTGAGTAATGATTAATAGCTGTAAATAGGTCTAATATATGTGAGAAATTATTATATTTAAGCTAAAAATTTTCATCAAGCTTATTCTTATTTCATCAAGCTATTTAGTGCAGTACAACACCCAGGCTTCTTTTTGCAATGAACATTAAATTGGAGTAATTAAACTGTATTAAGAGATTAATTTATAAACCACTAACAGAAGAAAGTATCAAGTGTTTTATAACTTGAAAACCTATGCTGTTCAGCATGCATTCAGTCTGCTTTGGGGGTCTGCTTTCATGTGATTCTGATTGGTACCTGACCTACATTGAGCAGTAGGATGATGTTTATAAATTCGGTGTATGGTTGGCTGAGTTACATGAGGCAGAATTAAGATCATGTGGCCAGAATGGCTGTGGGACAGATCATACACTTCTCGTTTTGGCATTTGAAGAGCTTCCTGGCTTTGGAAGCAGCTGTCAAGAGAGGAGGCTTACAGAGCTGGTGGAATTGACCATGCATTGCTCATGTGGAGGCTAGAGTGCAGTATGTTAGATTTCATTAGGCAATATTTTGAATCACTTGGAAATTAATGGTACTGTAGGTCTGTAATGCCTTGCTTTGCAGAAAGGGTTGCATGCTGGGAATGCATTTGAGCAGTTCTTGTGTTTTCTGCATTGGTTTTCAATATTTCATGGTAGACTTGATGATATGGGTTTGGCACAAAGTCCTAAATGGTTTGTAGGAAGCTACAACTGAGATGGCATCCATTTTGCCATGAAATAATTTACTGGTGAGATGCACAGATGCTTTTGAGCTTGAATATTTTTGCTCTCTCTTTGGAATGTTTTTCCTTCCTTAGTCTGCAGGCACTAGAATGCTACAGAGGAGGCAATTTGAGGACATGTTTTTCATGTATAAATTGGAGCATAAAACGAGTACCTGTAATTATACTGCAAAAATCTGAAGTGGTAGTTTAACTTGAAGGTGGCATTCGTAAGATTGGTGTGTATCTGATTGCACACTTCTTAAGAGTCACACAGCCTTTTGAAAAATACAGAATAGGAGATTTTTTCAGGTACAGGGGAGAGTGCTCAGAGCAATTAGAAGGTGAAACTGCTGAAAACTGAAAAAGCTTAAGAGGATGGTGGAGAAATAATCTTTGCAGATTTTTGATGTGAATGGCATTCTGCTGCTTTGAAGTTAGCCAAGTCATCTAAATCATCAGCCTGACCTGCACATGAGACTTCAAGCAAAGACTTGTAGAAAAAAAATGTCAGTGAGAGAAAAAGTTCTATATTTTCTGTCTGTATTACTGTGATTCCAAACAATTTAACTTTATTCAAGTCTCAGAAGCAAAATAACTTCAAACCAATATGCCATCTTTTTCTATTTAATTTTCACTTTAAATTATTATTTGAGTTGAAAGCAGTTTTCCAAAGAAGCTTGTTTAATTTTCATTTATTTAAAAGGATGACTTTCAAAAATAGAAGGAAAAAGCCCCACACACATGCAAAAATCTGTGGAATGCAAGTGTCATTACATGATCTTCTCACCCTTATTTAATTATAGCTGTTTTGTTTAAATATACATAAATATTTACAAATAGAACTACCCAGATGTAGAACCCACAATTTTTATCTTAGTTTTCTACAACTCAGCTGTCATTCTTCATTAGTAATGCCTCAGATGTCCTGTGTCTGGGAGAACTGATCGAAGTAACTTGTAAAGAGCCTCACAGAATTGCTTCACTCTATTTCCCAAAAGCACCGTTTTTGTCCTTCTACAATTGTATTTAGATGTTGTAGCTGAAAGTGGCAACTGAAATGAAAGATAGGAAGAAGCTCAAGGGGCAACAGCAAGGTAAAGTAGAAATAAGGAAATTTTGAGCAAGAAGATAGCCTATCAAAAGGGGCCTAAATAATGTGAGCTGTTTGGAAGATGCAGGAGGAAAGAGAAGAAGCTAAGTCTGGTGAACTGTGAATGGTTTAGTAGATTATTTCTCCTGTGCAGTTTGTGTTGCAAAATTCAATGTACGCTTGGTCCCACAGGCTGTACTTAAGCAAATTGTTCTTCTAGGCACAGGTCTGGTTTCAATGGTGATCAAATAAACAATTATTGTGGTGCAAAGGGGGAATAATAGCTTCTGGCAGGGGGCAGGCAAGGAGCAGCTGGAGGCAATAATTACTAAACCCAGATGTGAATTTAATGGACTAGTCCAAATAGTCACAGTTTCAGGAAAAGCAGACATGACATGAAAGGATATACATGTTTTTTAAAATTTAAATCACTACGAAGGCTGAAGTTTTTGTGTCTGTTTTGACAGACAGAATATGTCAGCAAAGAATGGACTGGTAAAACATGAAGGATCTTTGCAGCAGAAGCACTTTGAGGGAGGAACTGCATGATAAACTGAAATGCTGGGTTATTTTTTTCTACAGTGTTTTGCTGATGTTTCATTCTAAGCTAAATCACTTCAGAGACTGTTTATGGTCTCATCCTGGGGCAGCAAACTGCAGCTCAGGGATGGGACTGAGCAGCTGTGCGTAGGAACCTCTCAAGTCATATCTCCAGCACAGAAACTGTTGTGAAATGGGGAAAAAACCCACAGTTCTTATGAAGATACTCTAAGACAGAGAGAGTAGGATGGTTGAGATAGTGGGGTTTAGTTAAGGTTTATGCATGAGGTGGTGTATACATACATGTGCTGCAACAGGACTATGTGATCTATTCCATAGAACAAAAATCCTACCTCAAACAGCTGTCTCTCAGGATATATGTTACAGTACATAGGTTTTGACAGTAGTGCCAGCTTTAGAGTATTTGCTCTCAGCTGTTTCTTCCCTTCCCCTGCACTGTAGCTCCCCATCTTCTTTGACTGTGCTGATGTAACTTGGTAAGGCTTCCTGAACAAAGTTAAGCAACGAGTCCATGTTTTAAGAAGGTTAAATTGAATGATTTTGGGAACAGGTAACAAGGGACTTCTGGGGGCACAATGGTAAAAGAGAACGGGAGATACTCAGTGTTGGTACTGTCAGTGGATGTATAATGAGAAACTGACTTGCTGTCAAATCTGCTGTGACACAATGAAGAGCAAATATGAAATTGTGATTATATCCTAAGGTGCAGCCAGAATAAACAGTAGATTTCTTGCAGTGAATATCAGAAGCTCTGTATTAGTTTGACCTTTTCACCATCTGGGATTTGTGGGCTTTACTTCTTATCCTGCAAATTGTAAAGAAAATACAAGTTTGCCCTAGTTGATGAAGCCTTAGTTTAGGTGTACCTGTATCCCGGTGTCTCAAATTTTCTGCACCTGACAGTTCAAAGAGGTGTGAGGCTCAGAACTTCTACTTTACTTCTTGGATTTCTACCGTTATAATTAGCTGGAATTAGCATCAACCAAAAACCTTTAAGTTTTTCTGGTTGAGAGAAGAGGGAATGGGGAGTATAAATACAAGTAGCCACCATAAGCAAAGTGCTGCCTATTTCAGAATACAACAGAATTTCCCGTTTCTCAGTATCCATTCCCAAAGAAGTAACTTCTGTGTAACAGCTCTCAGGAGGAGGATGCACAATACAGAGGCAGAGTTTCTCAGTGACAGGCAGCCCTGGTTTTGGCACAGAGAGAGGTGCAGCCCAATTACCTTGGGCTGGAGGAGAGGTCATTTCCATAGAAAAAGCTGAGCTTTGCATTTTTCATTTTAGGAATTGTTCATTTTGCACTGAATGGTTTATTTTCACCATCAACTCCCTTTCTAAAATTGATTCAGCATACAACTGTTACACATTTGAGTAATTTTGTTTTACTTTGGTCCTATTTGCTGTTGTACTTGCTTTCTTTTTGTTAAGTGCTTCTGTGGCACAAGTTTTTGTAGTCAGATTAATCAAGCTTTCATATATGCATTGGGGATTAATAGAATGGACAATTTCCATAAAGCACATTTCTAAACACATTTTGTAATTTCAGTTTCATTGTCATAATGAAGAAGTTTCTGAGGCTTTTAACAAATGACAGAGCAGTTTTTAAGTACTGCAGTACTCGATGTAAGCAAAAGGAGCTTATCTAAACCCCTGACATTTAATTGCTTCTCAAATCTTATGAACAGAATAAATTAGAAAAGTAATTCAGTTGGTGCTGCATGTGCAGATGAGTTCATTTTTGAGTGATGCTACCAGTTAGTTGTGGTGTTTTATATATATATATATATATATATATATATATATATATATATATATATAATTTTGACAGAACTGATATTTGACCTAATTGTTACATGACTATTAAACAATATTGATACCCCTGTCAGAAAGAAGTGTTCAGCTAAGTGTCACCAGAGGGAGTCAGATTTTTTTAAATGTTATTCCAAATTAATTTTTTTCCCAAGTTTATACATAAATTAAGAATTAAAGATGAGAAGTAATTTAAGGGATGCCCATGGTTTTGAAGTCATTACACAATGAGGATTATTTTAAAATTTAGTGTCATTGGTCATAAAGTAGAACTAGCTGTAGGTAAAAGTAGAATTAGAGACATATAGTGAGATGAGTGCCTGCATGGCCTGTATAATTTTGAAAATGAAGCTTGGCAGTGAAGTACAAATTCTAAAGAAGACAAAGAGGGCAAGAATGCAATATACAGATTTTTAGAATATTTGGGTTTTGTTTAGGAGGCTCACATATATATATATTTATATATTACAGTGCTTTGAAACAATAATTTTATTAAAAGATTGATTATAGCAGAAGGGTTATAGATGGTGTTTATTCTGTGGCTGTCTGGGTTCATTAATTCAAAAGGACCAGTTAGACCATGCTTTCTGTCACTTCATTTTACAAGACCAGTCAACCATGTGACCTTAAGCATTCTTTTAATCTTCCTCTTGTATGACTGCTTCTGTGTGTTAAAATTCCTATCACAGATGACTCCTTGCAGTGCCTTCTGTAGAGAGATGTCTGAGCTTTCAGGAAATCAGTAACTATGTAGTCTTTTTCCAAAAGGAGGATCATTTTTATGGGCCTCAGAGACGATAAACTGGTTGAATCCCCAAAGCTGTTAAACACTAAAGATCCCATATCCCTGCACCCACATACCACCACGTGGGCAACCTTCTGCAGTACATGGTCTGCAAGAGCTCGGTTTGTTCCTTTGCAGCACTGGTGCCCATTGGTAGAGGGCTCTGTTTTGCATGGGAGATCCAGGGTCAGTGAGACCAGGAGTTCACAGCGTGGCTCCTGCAGCACAGATCAGCAGCACCACCCTGCTTGCCAAGGGCAGTCAGAAGCCACACAGCTCTTTGCACCTTCACGTGTGGCAGAAGGGGAAGGCTCACAGGACAGGGTCTGTATCATATTTTATTTCAAGCTGCTCCCGCTTGACACCTCCATCACACTCCGATATCAGTTACAAGAGGAAGAATGATTTTTCACCATCTGATTTTTTTTTTTTGCCATTTGACTCAGCTGTTGAACCTAAAGAATACTGTTGAATATTGAATATTGTTGAATATGTTATTGAATATTGCTACACAAAGCTAGAAGCAACCTCCTATCTGCAAGCATTTTCTGCTTTTTAGTATAGGGAAGCAAGAAGATGTTACATCAGTGCAAACCTTTCAACTATCCAGATTTCCTATCTCTGTGCTTATTTGCTGTCCTTCTAGACATCTAGGGAGTTTAATAAAGACTATGTCTAAGATTGCATAATCCTACTTGTCATGGCTGCTTGAGCCTTCATTTCTTTACATGAAGGAAAGCAACAGCTTTCCTAAGGTCTCTGTTTTCCAATAGGAGCATTCCCTGTAACATTAAATGTATTTAGAGGATTTGTTATTGTTACAGCGTAGTTACATGTATATGTGTGAAATGCTGTGGCTTGGAAACCAGTTCAACTGTTTGAATATTCCTTGACTCTCTACATAGACATAATGAGTTCAGACAGTTTTGAATGTTTTAAACATTTCGACAGAATCAGGTATCCAAATGGAATTTCCTCATGAGTTATTATATAAGTAACATTAAATTTTTGAATTGAGATCAGTTTTATAGTTGAGATCAGTTAGCAAATTGTCAGGTATTAGGCTTCTGTAAGCTTGATATCAAATGTAATACTATTTAAAATAGATACAAAATAAAATATGAAAATAGGTTTATAGTATCCAAAGTGATTTTGTTTTGGTTTTATTTCCAGGCTGGTAAGTGAAGAACTTCCAGAAGTTCCTGTGCTTTACAGAGATGTCTCATCCCTTTTACTTATCCAGATTTTAACCATGCCTCAGCCATTGCACAGAGGTATGTTACAAAAATATGTATATTTAAATGATTATGTAGATGAGGCTGCTTTCATGATGGTTCGCAGGATGGTAAATCATAGCTGATCTACTGTGTATTCTAAAATAATGTTTCTGCCTTATCTACAGAAGGTGGCATTGAACAGAAGTTTTTGTTCTGAGTTGACAGGTTTATCTGTGTTCCCTGTCTTTTTGCCCTATCAGTCAGCTATTCATTAAAGATACAAGAGCTGAGCAGAAACTATTAAGTATTTCTACTGAAAGAAAAGTGTCCTTTTTTTGACCTTCATCTTTTGCTTCAAGGGACAGTTCAATACTTCAAGTTGAACTGAGTGCCTAAGGGCAAAAAATTTGAAAGATTGTAATTTAATTTCAATTTCAGAGTCTAAATTGCAGCAGTCTTATGTAAGAGTTCATACATGAAGATAATAATTGTTGTAATGCAGCAATTTCAATAGAGACAGCATACAGTATAATTATGAAGAAATATTAAATAGATATTAAAAATTTAAACCTTTCATTACTAAAATCAAAACTGTCTTAAAACCTCAATTACTTTTTCTGTGTAAAAGAAGCAGCTGAACCTGGTTCCTCTTGCTAATAGGTAATGTATGTTCCAGAACAGGGGTTCAGACCCTCTGGTCTCTGGCTTGATTATCTGTAATTGTACCTTTATTTGAAAATGAGGACAAACAAAGCAGGTATCACTTTAGTGTTTCACTGATGTTGAATAGAATATTTCCCGTGGGATCTGTGTGGCAGTTTTGATGCCTGCTGAGTTTTGGTATTTTTGAATAGGTGAATTCAGGAACTGTTCTGCTTTTGATGCTTACACCTTAGTAGAAACTGTTTCCCCTTACGAGGTGTTCAGTCCTCGGTATCGAATGTTTAAATTCAGCTATAGTGACTCTGTGTGTATCCACTAACCTTGTGGGTTTGTTTTTTCAATTCCATATACTTAAAATCATAGAATCATTTAGGTAAGAAAAGACCTTTAGTTATCATCAAATCCAATCATTAAGTACTTACTTATGGATTAAGTATATCCAAATTATTAGAATATGAAAGTACGAAAAGAAGTAAATATTTTGCATAGGAAGACTATTGTCAAAAACGTACCTTTTTTTTTTTAACTGCCGTTTAACTTAAATTAACTTTATTGGAAGGACTCAATCAAACTAGTATAAAAACAGGAAATAGAAGTTTAATGAGACTAACATCTGAAATTCAGGGCAGGAAGTGTTGAAGAAAAAAGCACAAACCAGTGGTGTCTTCATAGTCAATGTCCAAGTATTGAACAAGAAAGTATACTTTATCCTAGAAAAGACAACATTCAATTAATAGTAAGGCATCCTGTGGAGAATTCTGTAAAATGCCTCACATCAGCAGCATGTTTTCTCTTTGCTCTTAAGTTTATTGTATGTTGCAGTTGAGAGGGAAATGGCAAGTGGGAGAAAGAAAATAAATGTATCTACTTCAAATCCATGAAGCATTAAATTGGAAATAAATTGCCATCTATCTTCCTAATTTTTGTTTCATTAAAACGGTTAGGCAGGATGAAAAGAAAGTCTTTCATAATTCTATGTTTGGAGGTGTAGAGTGGTGTTCACAAAAATAAGTCATAACAAATTTGTTTAAAACTTTGACAATGGGTGTGTAGGTCACAGAAACAAATTCAGTATTATTAATTCTTGTAGAGGGCTGAGGTATAACTGAGGCAAAATGGCTTATGGAATGTCTCATGGTAAGGACAAGGTCAGTGATAGGGGTGAATAAAATCTGTTTGACCCTACTGCTTCCTGAATTGTCTGTGCAGCTTTGCTGTTGCCATGGGGCGTAGGAGCTGTGGACTTGGCTGATGCCTCTGTGTGTTGCCAGATATTTCCAGTATATTCCTTTAACAATAGACTTAAGTAAGTTGCATTGTGTCATTCATCAAATATGACATTTTTATTCAAGTTTATACTTAAAATCTTTTTTGTTTACATTTTTTTTTTTTAATAGAGAGTACTCTGTAAGGAGGATTCAAAATCTCATCTCTTGCCCTTCAGATAGCAATTGTATTAACTTCCCTATTAACTGTTAATTTTAACTTCGGACTGGGAATTGCATTAACTACCCTATTAACTGTTGGATGGGTGTCGGTATCTTTTTCAATCTGACATAGATTAAAGCAATAAAAATGTCATTACTGTTCAGCCTCTTCATTCAGAAGAGAAAATTGATCTGAACCTATCTGAAAGAAAGAAGACTGATAAAGAAAAAAACTTTGTGGTGGAGGTCAGAGCATTTACAAGCATTAAGCAATTTGCAGAGAAGGGAATGAGACTGATACATGTATCTCTGTGTAGTGTAGCTAGCAAAATAAACATTTTGTTTAACATACCATTTGTGAAACTTCTTTTCTTCTTTTTGAGTTTCACACTGGGACATGGGCAGAACTTTTATAGGCTTCAAATGTTTAGCATTTTGTTTGAAATATTTGAAATTGTACAGGGCTAAATGCGTAATAATCCACATAGGATTTTCTGGTTCAGTTCTGTGGCAGTTGTTCAGAGGATCGAGTATTCATGGTGTTGTGAATTGGGACTTCTTACAAAACAAAGATATTGCTTCCAGCTCTTTTCTTACAGAAATAGCAAATCATGGTGTTTGTACAGAAACAGAGAGAGTGGCTTGGTGGTTATCAAAACCTAAATATGTCTTAGTAAATTTAATTCAGTACGCTCCCCCCCCCCCTTCCCACCAGACACACACACCACAGTCCTTTCTGCAAGGCAGTTTTTGGATGTTGGGGTCATTTTATTGAAATTGGACATTCTTTCTTGTTATCACCAATTGTAAAAAGTTTTATTTTCTCACCACCTGACTTGGCATCCCCGTGTACAGATTTCTAGAAGTACAGAGTGTAGGTTCTAGTGATTTCAGTTTCTGCATTGCATTGCATGTAAAAAAAAGCAGCATACTGATACAGAGTGTTTAAAACACAGGGTCTATGTGGACAGGAGTGAGCCTGAGGCTGCAGGGGCAGGGCAGTGGTGGGCAGTGGGTGGGTGCTGTGTGTGCTGCAGGGGCAGGGCAGTGGTGGGCAGTGGGCCCATATGTGACAAAAGCGCAGCAAGCAGCTTTCAGACGAACATTAACACTTTTTTTTAATGATTGGATAAGGATCTTGACTAAATATAGTATGGATGTAATCAGCTTGAATAGTATCCAGTCTCAGTGTGGAAACTCAAATATTTGTCTGTATCTTGGAACTTTAATATACCTTTCATGGATTATCTGAAGTTCAGTGCTGCCTCCCTTTGCTCTGAAGTTGTGTTTTCAAAGAAGGGTTCAAGCTTTAGATCAAGAAGAATATTTTTCAAAGGTTGTTTATGCAAAAACGTCCTTCTAAAGTTAGTAAAAACAGCCCTATGTCCTAAATTTTGCATGTCGTTCTCTTTTTGGCTTCCTTCTGTCATCATTACATGCCAGAATATATCATCTAATTTGATATTGAAACGAAAAGATATATGTTGTCAGTAATATGCTTATTTTTCTGCACATTCCTTGCACTAACATTAAAATTAGAGGTCTAGAAGTGTTCCCTATTTAAATTTAATTTTTAAGAGTGTTGATTGATGCATATAATGGGATGTCTTGAAATTATTTGGTTCCAAAAAGTTTTAAAATAAGAACATAAGAGAATTTCTCAATATTATTCAAAAATAAGTACAAAAGTTCTTGATTAGCCTGTTTTCATTAGATTGGCCTAGCTAAAATAATAATACTTTCAGACTCTCAGATTAGGGACAGGAGTCCTAAATGCATTTTAGTGCAGAACTTTGCTCAGTGGTTTACTTCACATCCTTGCAAGCTTTAGAAGTATTAAATTGAAAAGATGACATAGCAAAAGCACAGCCTGCCCCAGGGCGCAGCAGGAAAACAGCACACAACCCCCATAAGCACAGTGCAGAAAGGCAAATGAAGTTGCTCTTTGCAGTAGACAAGAATGTAACAGCTCTATCATTACAGCTACCTACAGCTGTCCAATATTTGGCATTTTAAGAGAGAACATAGTAACGAAGTGATAATTGATGCAGTGATTGATGTTTTAGTATGTTTCCCATGGGATGTTTCTATGACTATAAAAAAGCCTTAATGCTCATTCCACAACATGCAGCCTCTGAGCTGCTCCTGAGATATTTTCCTAAGGGGGAAAACAAAAACAAAACCAACAAAACAAAACAAAAAAAAAGAAGTTTCTGCAGAATTCATGACTTTTTAAGGGTGACCCAGATGTGACAGTGTGCAGTTTTTGTCCAATTCTGGATTCTCCAAAAATGTAATTCACAGTAATTTATGGGTCACATACATGTAAGTAAATACAAGAGCATTCATTTAATTGAAGCGTAATGTGGGCTAGACATATTTCTGGTGAATTGAACAATTAGTATTAAGGGGGAAAACGCGGACAAAGAGTAAGTCCCAGATTTTTTAAAATGTGCAAAGACACGCAGTGTTGAGCACTGCCATCACCTGAGCAGAACTGCAGGACAGAGCAGGCTGTGGCAGGCTGGTGCCTGTTGACAGCAGTCTGGCTTTGCTGCTCTACATGCAGTGGGTTTTGTTCATGCTTTCACAGTGTGAAATTGCTTCATATTCCTTGTATCTGCCACTGAGGGTTTAGAACTCAGTACCTGAGTTCAGTTCTAGCTACGATTACAAACTCTTAACTCGGGCCAAAGAGGCAATTTTTACAACTCTCTGAACATGTGTGGTTTCATCTTGTAGATTTCAGTGCCAGAAAATTTCCTGAAAGGTTGTCTGCTGTTATTCCTCAGGGGTAGGATTGCTAAGAAAATGGACTTTTCAGCAAAGATAAAAAAATACGGCCTCAAGATCTAGTGGGATCTGGTGACTTCTCTTGGGGAAATGTGAAGAGGAAGTCTCATTATAATGCTGGCTGCTCTAGAATGAGGGGGTGAAGTACTGGACCATTCATTGTCATGTTTAACACAACCTCCATAGGAAGATAATACAGAAAAGTCAATTTTTAATTGTGTAATAACAAATGATCTTTTAGATGCTTAAATTTTGCTTAGTTTATACTCACATAAGCTTATACTCGGTGACATTAAAATCCATGTCTGCATTGATTTGTAAACATTTGTTTCATAGACAAACAATTATTATTTCACAAATTTAATTATGTACTTAAGTCAGCTGTGTATATTTTAAAATCTAATTGTGAGTTTTGATATCAGATGCAGGAAAGGAGAAACAAGGTGTTTCATTTTCTTGGCCTTCTCATTTTCACATATGAAGCTTGTTTAAATCCTTTGGGAAGAAAGAATGAATTTAACCCAGTTTTTGTGAGGTGTTTATGTAAATAAAATTGTTTTTCTTGACTTCAAAGCCTGAGAGGACTTCTTAAACCTCTCATTTTTTCCTACATTTTTAGATATATATTAGTTATGTTTATGCCTAAGAAGTGGTGTAAGTGATGATGGAAACTTCTTTGATCTGCCTAGATTTAAAAACATACTAGATAATTTGGGACTGGAAATAGAACTTACAGTAAAAAGATAAAAAAGGACTGCTTCAGTATTTTCATTTCAGCAAATGATTTTTTTTTCTGTTTCCATTATAGGAAGTCTTATTTTCCTTCTGTTGCTAGCTTGCCCCCCAAAAAATTCAAAATCTTTCTCCTGCAGCCTAGCTGTAGGAAATAATAGTCCTTTAAATATTAAAAAAAAAATCATAAAGATCTTTGAAAATACAGTAAATGCCAATCTGCCTTTTGTATGCAGGTGAGGTTCAGTAAATAGTACTCAGAGTGATTTGCAAGTCTTTTATGGCTGGATTCATATCTGGAAGTGAAGGGTTAGAAACTGGTATGCTAGATGTTCCTGTGGCGATTTTTTTAAAAAACTTTATTCTTCCAATATTTGTATGAGTGTCACCCCAATGGGAGCCAGAAGAGATAGTAGGATATGGATTTGCTTACATCTATAGTAATCAGTAGTTTAACTTGATGTAACCTTTGCACAAAATGTAATTTTGTATTGTCACCAGGCCACTAGGATGAAGTCACTGCTAATCAGGAGTAAGATGAACTAAGGACCAGTGGAAAATTACTTGCCCTGTACTTGTTCTGTTCACTATGGCTGCCAAGTCGTTTCTGAAAGCCAGTAAATATAGTTATATGTTGTTGTTTTGGGTTTTTTTTGTTTTGAAGGGCTGTTCTTTTTATATAGCACATGCTTTTCATTTCAGAATCATCATTTCCATAACTAGAGACTCTGTAATCATTATCTTTGCTAAAAATGTCAAGTGTTTAAAAATTACTTTCTCTGTTTTACAGAACACTTCACCTGCATTATAAAAGTGCTGTTCACTTTACTGTATACTCAAGCCTTGGCAGCTCTTTCTGTTAAATGCAGTTCAGAAGATAGGATGGCTTGGAAAGAGTCAGGAGCTCTCAAAAAGGTTGGTTATTTTATTAACGTATTTGTGAAATTATGCTTAAGTATTTCTGGTATGAATGTAACAGATATTTCTGCTTTGTGTGTAATAATTTGTTTCTGCTTCAAAATCCAGTATTTTGTTTCTTTGTGTGAAATTTCTGCAGGTTTTTGTACATCATGAGACTTAAAATTTCACAGTTAATACCTAGTTCCAAAACTGAGTTTCAGATTTGAGTCTGTATCTTCATCTTTTCAGCCTCTACTTTGTTGCAGTGATTGTAATCAGTAAATGCAGCTTTCCTTCCCGTGCATTTCTCTACAGGAAAAGCAGGCAGCCTTGTTGGAGAAAAAAACCCTTGACCTTTCCAACTTGCTTGTGCTATTTGTGGCTAGCTAAATCAATTTCCCTCACTCTGTGGTCGAGAGTGCTCATGTGATGAAGAGACAGAGAAAGGGATTTGTCACTATTGTTGCCTTGCCTTTTGGTTGTATTTACAAGTAAAGTGACAGTGCATCTTTCAGTTCAGCTGATTGAATGCCAGTTGCCACCAAAGACAAAGTTCTCTGCACTAGCACCAGCATTCATTTAATCCTTCAGTTAACTTTCTACTCCACAGATTGTTTTTCCCAGAAAATCAGAAGGATGCCAATGTCAGACCAAAGGAAAGGACAGAAGTTTTGAGACCAGGAGAAGAAATGGGTATTACCCCTTTATACAGTAGCTGGGCCTTAGATATATAATTAAATGAAGACTGAGAAGCATGACCTGCCTTTTCACATGTAACTTAAATTTGTCGTACTGGTCAAGAATTCCAAGGTCTTAAGGACAAATTATCTGCTGGCCTGCTACTATGAGAATTTTTTTTGCATTGGGACCACTGGACAGCATTTCATTTTGTTAAGTCCCTATCCACTCCTTCTTTCAATATAATGTCATTTTCTTAGAAATGCAAAGATATTTGCATGAGGTTGTTGCTAGTGATTGGGGTTTTTTCATTATTTACTTAAGTGATTCTCAGGTGATATGTAATTTTGCAGTTTAAAGCACTCCAGACCTGCCAGTGGTAATCACACAGCTCCCTATTCCTCTCTCCCAGCCCTTTGGCTGCCCTTCTCTTCTCGAGCCTATCCCTCATCCTCATGCATGTCACAAGGGAAGCTGTTTTTTAATTCAGAAATCCAAGTTCTCTCTTTAAAGTTCCTTTAAGCTTCAGTGGTTAATAAAATGCAGTTCAGGTTGGCTTGTTCTCTGCTGGTAAGATTGACATTTTAATCCTGGGATGGGTACACAGATCACACCTCACTTTACTTTTGTCTGTGGATAATGCTAAGTGAATATTACAGTATGGTATTCAAGACATTAAACATGGGCTGAAGACTTTGCTCTATACTTATGTCAAATGATCAAACAACTTAAAGAATTTAATTTCTCAGCAGGACTGAGAGGTGCATATTGTACTTTTGAAACCCAAATTCAGCCTCATTATCTTTGCAAGGTGTGTTACAGTGTCATAGGAAGCACACTGGAAATGCCTGTGGATTAAAATTCCAGGAATAACATAGAAAGGTTTGTCTTAGCTCCTGAATAAATGTGTTGCCTTTTGGTTCTTTGACTATAAGCAGAAACAGTAAGTGTGTGGTCCCAGTATGGAAGGTGAACATACCATCTAAAATGGAGAATGATAGTTGATGTCAAAATACATTAAAGAAACCAACTGATTAATTATATACATCATTATGAACTGAAATATTTGGTTTCTTTAACAGTAATGTTAAACCACAGTAATGTTCCACTCCTTGTTGTTTGTTGTGTTGAAACATACTAACAGAACTCAAAATTCATATCCAATCATCTTTTCCCAGGGCAGAATTTATTCTGATTTGGAAGAAAATATTTATGAGAATACTGTCTTCTACTTCTTAAGGCTTTCTGTGTTGTCTTTAAATGTAATTGCTATGGCACAAAGCTAAGTGATTTATTCTTTACACTAAATATATTTTCCATCTGTAGTAGATATTGTTCATTCCAAACACAACTTCGTACTTTCTGATAGATTCATTTTAACTTAAAATACATAACAAGTGGTTTGTCATCTATTCTGGATGGTATCTTATTGATTTTTTTAAATCTTGTTTTAGAATTCAAATTCTGTCTAAACAAGATGTGTCCATGAAGTGATTCTTTCTAGTTTTAAAATAAGCATTTATATACTCACAGAGAATATGTGAAATGCAGACGTTATCCAAGTGCTTTCATAAAGCACTCAGCTTAGAGTATATGTAATACAAGTAGCAATTCACATTTCACTCTTGAGCTAAATGCAGTCCCTTTCTGTAAAATTGTATTTGGTTAATTTTTTTAAGCACTGTGTATCTTTGTAGGCCTAAATTCATGTTGATCAAAAGGAAATATTCTTCATTGCTGCTGCTGTTACAGAAACATTTTCTCCTTTTTATGACCAGTGCTTTTTGGATTTCTTTTTTTCTCATTTGCAGAATACATCCAGTGGAGAAAAATCTTGGGAAGTATTGCTGGGTCATGTGATTAGTGAACTGTCTAAGGGGAAGATATATGAAGAAGGAGAGACTGAAGAATTAGCAGTGGTATTGGCAAATTTCTGGAAAATTAATCCAGCGTGTCCCCTTGAAGTTTTTTGCCTCGTTGTTATAATGATTTTTCTCTGATCTTGCTAAAGGCTTGCAGTGCAACTCTTTATTTTCTAGATCAAAGCATATCCCTTTGGGACAGTTTGACTGTGCAAATCTTTCTTCTAATAATATTAGATGTGGTCAGTGCCACAATGACAAAATTATTGACAAATACGTCTTATAATTACAGGTTTTAATCATGTATATAGGTTTTAATCATAAGTATGAAAGACCTTTCAGAAACTTGGAAAAGTGAATATTTAAGTAGAAAACCTATTTGTCGAGGGGAAAGAAAACCTACAGAGGTATTTCAGATTATTAGTGAAATGCTGGCCTTTGGAATGTATGTTTGATGCACTTGTTTATATAATATGCTTTAAAAATACTTGGTTCATATTGGAGTTTCCATACTTGGGGGATAATTTACTTGGGACAGAGTTTAGTAATTGCGTCCTCCTGTCTAGGTAAATCCGGATTCTGTAGAGTGCTATCTGCAGCAGTTCTGCCTGCCTTTCCTCAGGATCACAAGCCTTCTTCAACACCATCTCTTTGGAGGAGATTTGCCTAGTTGTCAGGTACAGAATTAGAGGGGCACACTCAAATGTTTCCATATAAAAGCTAGAGATCAAAAATTAAAACTTTAAGGTGTCTTTTTCATGGTATACATCTTCTATCTTAAGATTTTTTTAAAATCATATATTATAGCACTGAAATTTTCAGAAAGCATGTATTATATTATTAAACTTCAACAAAGTCATGCTTATTTAATTAGGTCATAGGTGCTTGTCTTGTAGAATACCAACATACTTCTAAAACTTGTCCAGCATTTGCAGAGATGGTGTAATTCCACGCAGAATGGAATTCAGTACTGATTTTCTTAATGTTTCCTAATCCTTCATTCTCAGAGACACTGCATCAGCAGACAATTATGTTTAAGTTCCATGACTAATTTAAGTAGAGTTTATTGCAGGTCAGCTTCCTCTTTTCCTTGCCTCAACATCATGTCCTTTGTAAAACAGCTGTTAGTTAGTTTGGGGTGCTAAACAAAAAAAATTGTGGAGTTTGGGGCTTTCTTGTTTTGTGGGGGGTTGTGTTTTGTTTGTGTGGTTTGGTTGGGTTGAGGTTTTAAATTTCATCGGTTGGTTGGTTGGTTTGGGTTTTTTTTCCTGACAATTTATTTTTTTTTGTTTCAAGAGTCTAATTTGAAATTATCTATTAAAATTGAACCTTCCTGTGTCACTAAGCATGACTATTTGTATATTAGTACTGGAATACTTTTAAATTGAGATAGATAGATACATTTTTAATAAACTATTTAAAAATTAAGAGTCTAGGTATTAATCTAAACCTCTGATTTCATGCCTAAAAAGGAAGACGAAGAATTCACTGTTCTTGCAAGCTGCCTGGGTCTATTACCATCTTTTCAGTCAGCTCATCAGTTCACTAGTGCCTCTTGTCTTGATTGGCCCGTGCCAGCATTTGACATGATATCACAGTGGTGCTCAGAACTGGCTTCATTTTCAGAGAGACATCCAGATCAAGTAAAGGTATGTAGCAAAATTATATTTTCCAAAATAGTCATGATACGGAAGCAGCTATTTATTGCTTGATTCATTGTGCACATATACTGCTGGGTATATGTGCTTGGGTAAGGATCTGAGAATATAACTTGTAAGTGAGAGAGAAATTGTAATGGGAAATATTAGTAAGTGGATGTGGGTTGAATTGACTAAAAACAGGAATAAGAAGACATGTGGGGTTTTTATGGTTGCTGGAGACAGAATATATAAACATTATCTTTAGATGATACTGAGTACCAATATCTTCTGCACCTGTAGCCAATAAAGGGTACGTAATAGAAACTTTAGGAAAATATGTATCCTTGCCTGTTTTAAGTTACTGTAAAACATTGCATCTTCAGTTACTATACTGAAAAAAAATGAAAAGTTAAAATCTGTTTAATAGTTGCTGATGAAAGATGGTACATTTTCTCTGAAGGTTAGAGATAACACCAAGACTTGAGTTAGTGCAGCTGAAATAATCAGTTGTGAAATGGAAATGTTTCCACATGAGTGCATTGTTTTTTATGACAAAGCTGCATCTCAACAGTTCAAGTTCCCGCCCTCCTAAATTTGTGGTGGCAGGGGAAAGCCAGATGCATTCCTCACTCTGCAACATGGTTGTCCCTATGAAAGTTTGAAATTTACCCAGATTAATCTCAAGTTACAGTTGCTGCTAATCTGTTAGACATTAGAGATTGCAGTGAAACTGATAGTGTTCTTCCCATGATTGGAAGGTAACCAGGTACAAATGCAGTATTTTTCTTTTTTTTTTTTTTTTTCTTTTTTGCAATTTAGGTTTCAAGATCATGCACTCTTAAATTAGATTTTTTTTACCTTGCAAAAAAGATCCCATCTGACCACTATGCCCATCAAGTATAAACACAGAAAAAAATTACTATGTTGAAGGAAAACATATTACTGTTTAACAAACCCCTCACAGCAACCAGCCAACCAGAAAAACCCCAGCATAAAATTGGACAGTCTTTTTAAGAGCAATTGAGAAGAGTTAGGATTTTCAAAGCAGTATTTAAGACAGGTAGTGCCTGTCTTATCAAAAATTGTGAGTTTTGGTAACTTTTTAATGGTTGTGTCCAATACAGTTTTGAAAAACAGGCAGATCTCTTCAAATATAATTTACAGAGCATAACTTCAGTTCTGTTTTTGAAAGTTTGAGTATAAATTTTAGCTGGGAGACAGCTTTCATAGTCATTGCTAGAGTCTGGGAGTAACACATTGATATTGCCAAACAAACTGAATGCACCAGGGAGTGAGAATCTTTCCTGTAGATCACTCTTAATCCTCTTATTTTACCTGTGAAGGTTTTTGCACTTAAAATCTGTCACGTATAGAAAACATCCTTGGGAAAAGGCTAGTGCTCATTTTGTACCTGTTACAAAGGATGAAACGTGACTGCAGTTGGGGATGGTGACTATTGCAAGGTGTCATTTGACTTCTAAATTTGTGAAATGCAGAAGAAATGAGATGCTTTTAAACTGGATATTTCTTTTATTTGGTATTCTCTTTTTTAAAAAAATACAAATGCTTTAAAAATGCACAGAACTGATACATATTCTTACCTTATTTGTAGGCTTTGCTTATCCAGGAACCTAAGTGGGACTTGCCACGCCTCCTTCAGTTGCCTGAGAATTACAATACCATTTTTCAGTATTATCACAGAAAAACTTGTTCTGTTTGTACTAAGGTTCCTAAAGATCCTGCTGTTTGCTTAGTTTGTGGTACTTTTGTATGCTTGAAAGGACTATGCTGTAAACAACAGAGCTACTGTGAATGTGTACTGGTAAGAGACAGTTAATTCAAATTCTGTAATTGATTCTCACACTCATTGATAGTTAACTCTATTGCTCACTTTCAGTGCTTTTCTTTTCAAAATGTGTTTATATAATCATAGAACAGTTTTGGTTGAAAAACGCCCTTGAAGGGTGATCTAGTCTAACCCCCAGTGATAGTGTTTAGTTCTTATTTCTGAGGGACAGACCTAGACTGGATTCTGGAGGGCAATTTACTTACATACCAACCCATCTTTCCTTTTCATAAAAGTCTTCCAAAGCCGTTGTATGTAATTTTGACACGTGGTTTTGATTCAGAGCCTGCTGAAATTTGTTTACATTATGGTTGTTCATATATTATTTTAATTTTCCTCTGTTTTGTTTCCTTGCGTTCCAAGTACATGGAAAATCAGTGTCTGGTTGATTTGAGTATTTTCTGATACCTGACCACCTTCTAGAGATCTACAGACTGTAACTACATAGGTGCTGATTTAAGGTCTTTGACTTTTTCAGCAGCAAAGTTTTCTAGTCAGCATATATAAGTTCTTTCAGGAGCCTGAGTTGGATGACATCTATTGTTTTTCAGACTGTGATAAAGGTTTGCTTTGATAGGTTTTCTCTTTACTTCCATTGAACAGTTAAGGGAAGACTGGAACTATATGGACTTCACAAAACTGTGAGAGGAATTTGTTAGAGAGATATTTACAAGTGGGCCATAAAATGTCAGAGATATTTTGGACTGCCTTGAAATTATTTGAACTCACCTTTCTCTCTCATAATGCTAATATGGTGGAAGAAAAAGGGGTGGACAAAATTTACAATAGAATTTATAGTTACATTTAAGGTGTCAAGCTCCATGAAAACAGGATGTTATATAAAAAAGGAATTAACAATCCATATAATTAATTAATGTTTGTTGTAGTTGTAGGATTTATAGCTTCTAATTGTAATCAAACCATATAGGAAGGGTGCATTTTTTAATTGCTAAAATAATTTATGAATATAGATTGTGCTAATCATAGAGATGAATGACATACTGACAAAGCAAGAACTACTGGACTTTTTTTACTAGATTTGTAGAGCCATAGACTATATCTGTGAGCATGGATAGAGAAAGCAAATGTTTAACAATATAGACTGTTGTAAAAGAGGTGGCACTAAGTTTTTCTAAATACTTTCTCCTGTTTTTACCATCTATGGAAAACATTTGGTAATCCTATACAGATAGCTATACAAGAACAAATTCAAAATATTGTACAGACTACTTTTGCTTATTTTTTGTAATTCAGTTTTTACATGGTAACAAATACACTCTCTTTTTGAGTAGGGAAACATTTTTATCTACGGGTTTTGTTATGGCAGCACAAGACACTGAATTCTAGTTTGGATGGAGAATTTTGGGGCAGGCTATCCTTTGGCAAACTGTTTCCTAGTGAATAATGTCTGTATGTTATTTGAAGCAAAACAAAGTAGCATTTTTAAAATTTCTTCTGTTACAAAGTTAACAGACATTGACAGAATCTTTGCACTCTTACCTTTCTACACCCATTACAGCATTCTCAGAACTGTGGAGCTGGGACAGGAATATTCCTTTTGATTAATGCATCTGTAATCATCATCATCCGAGGCCATCGTTTCTGCCTTTGGGGTTCTGTTTATCTCGATGCACATGGTGAAGAAGACAGAGATCTTAGGTAATGTTTTCATTACAGCTGTATTTCACTGCTAGTGCTTCTGTTTAGATCAGCTTTGTCTTGTAACATGCAATAGCAGATAATAATAGTTCTCTACCTTCCTTGTATGGAGAAATGGAAAATCCCATTTATTGTAACTTGGGCAGACTTTTATTGTCTTGGGTTTTTGAGGATTTTTTGGCCCAGAGGTAGTGTAATCATGATCATTGAACTACACCAGGAACCCAGCAGACATATTACTATGTTGCCATTCCCAACAATGGTTAATTCTGAGTGTTGTGTTGGGAAACATCTTCCAATTTTGTTGTTTGGCCTTTAATCAAACAATGCAGTTGGATTCCAGTGTAGGGAAGGAGCATAACTTCCAAGTTATGCGACTGAGAAAAAAAGTGATGGTTTCTGGATTCTGCTATCCAGTGTAAGGAAGGGAAGTCCCAGCAATCACCCTACCAGAAGCAAAAATGAAAACCCTTCACCAATAAAAATGCATGTTTACACTGCAAAAAAGGTTGTATGAGTATCGTGTTGATTATATACTGAAGCATCTTTCCATTTACTTGGCATATTAACCATTTATTTTCTTCTTCCCTTTTTCTTCCCTCCACAGGCGTGGTAAACCCCTCTACATATGCAAGGAAAGATACAAAGTGCTTGAACAGCAGTGGGTGTCTCATACTTTTGATCATATCAATAAAAGATGGGGGCCACATTATAATGGCTTGTAAATCATCGTCATCATCATCTCCACACCATGTAACTGCTGTTACCATGAATGAATGCATCTTGACTGACAATAGCTTTAACTGAATGGGAGTTCAGCTCCTTGGCTCGGGATGGAATTGGGTATGGGCATAAAAGGGAAATGGAACTTTGTCAACATGTGAAATCTGTGCAAAATGAGCTGTTGTTGCTACTAAAGAATGATACAATAATTGAAATTAAATCCTCAAAATGGTGTGAGCAATCTTATTGCACTCATTAGTCTATTTTTCTTGTGGTTTTTTAAAGCCCATTATTGTTAAGAAGCACAAATTTTACTTGGAGTTGTTAGAGGCTCCAGGGGTAGCTGTCTGGGTTTTATTTTTCTTTGCATGGAGTTGGGTTTTTAGCAATTTTTGCTGAAACGGTGTATATGTCTGTTACATCTACTAAATATGTTGGATAAAATTTCTTTGCCTTTTTTGTGTTGGCTTGAGGTTTTTACTTGATAGGCATTTGTAATTAGGTCTGTAAAACGACTGTGAGACTGCATGGTAATAATTGGTCTGAAAGTTGAATTTTTAAAGAGTATTTCACTTATAGAGGTCTATTGAAATGTTTCAGGCATTACTGAAAACTTACACATTCTCAGGAACTTCATTTTTTTTCTCCATAAGTAAGTGAAATAGCTGTAAATTCGGTATTTTACTGCTCTTCATGTAATCCAGAACATACAGAATCCAGATACATACAATCCAGAACATTCTGTCTTCATTTTTTTTTCCAGGAAGGAGCTTTTCTTTTTTTCATATCATTGAATAAATTGTTAATGATAACATACAAAAATTGCTGTATATAGGGAATTTGTATGGTGCCCAACATAGCAGATCCCAGTTACAAGCATAACAACCATAACCCTGCCTATCATTCCAAACCAGATGTATGTTTCATAATGATTGGATTAAGAATGTGCAGGCTATTCTAAAAATGAAACATAATTTTGTATCTTTACTGTCATTTCAGGAGGTTCCTCAGTGTTGTATTTGTTTAAAGTAATCACTGTTCTTTCCTAAAAAGGAAAAACAACAACAACAAAAAAAAAGAAAATTCAACAGAGGTAGCCAAGTTGAGCTACCAGTGCATGTGCAGCCTCATTGGATGAATGCCAAAAGTGTTTGTGCTTAGAGGACTAAAAAATTCATGAGAAGAGGCATGACTCGGCTAAAACCCATAGTGTAAGTAGGTAGGAATGATTATAGTCAAAATACTGGTATGTAATACATTGCTACTATTGTTTTTCACAAGTCTTGGACATTTGTTGGCTATTTCATGCAGTACTACCAAGCAGTTCCAGGTAGTTTTGACTTCCACAGCTTGCGTGTAAAATAAAATTTATGTGTGTAAAATTAAAACATCTTACGATAAAGCCACATATACAAAGAAAACAATTCCCCAGTGGAAATCATTATCTAGTGAAAAGTGTATAGGGGAAATAAAATTACTGTATAGCAATCAAGAACAGACTGAAGGAAAAGTAAGTAAATACAATGAGTTTTTCTGGATACCTGCAATTTGAAAAACCCTACAATAATGGATACTGTTTTTTATACATACATATAAATATATATATATATTTCAAAAGTATTACAGTACTTCCTGTAAGATTAGAATTACTCTCTTTCACCAACTAAATGGCTGTGTCTTTTCCAAAATACTACTTTTTTGATACTGTATTATAAGTTCTGCCTGTGATATTTTTGCATTGCTCATTGAGAATATCAGGCCATTTTGTAAGTGTGGTTAAAGAGCAAAAAGATTCTTTACATTGCCAGCATAACATTATTACAGGGCTCATGAACTTGAGTGATCTGTAGTTTGAAGCTCTGATGCTATATTTACAAGAGATAATGTGTCCAGAATTTGATTACTGTGTTTTATTTAAAACAGAATGTTCTCTGATTGTGCATATGGATGTGAAGTAAAACTATTAGCCTTAACTTTAACATTTGGGTATTTCATAGTCGTTAGTATAGTACTGGTGAATTAGTCACCAGTCAATTTAAAAACAACAAAAAATTACTTGGTTCAAAAACTGTACTTGAATATTCTTGCATGCTGCTAAACAAGAATTTTTATTTCCCCCATAACTTTTTAAATCCTACTTTATCAAGCTAACCTTGAAAAATAACAGGTCCAAACTAGAGTGGTGTGTGCGTGTATTACTCAAATGTTCTGGTGGGATATCCTGTATGAATGATCATTTAAGTACAGTACATTACTGTAGTCTCTAAATCAATCTTTATAACACATCAGAAGAGTACAAAACTAGGAATACAATAATTGGCATTGTAAGATATGTTAATAAAAGTCTACTGTCAATCTGTGTGTTCATGAACTTTTTTCTCCCTACCCCAGTAATCCAAAATGACACTGAATTCCATCCAATAGCCAGGCAGTTACTTAAATGTTAAAACCTTATGCATGCAAAGTCCTTTCCATCGAGAGTAGACCTGGTATGTATTTTAATTTGTTATTTACAGTCATGTATTTTGCAATAGTAATTTGGATTATTTTACTCTTAACTGTAGCACTTAAAGTAATGCTTAAGTGTATTCCAGCATTGCTGCTGCAAGCTGCTAAAGTTAAATTGATAAGTTGAGAAACTACTTCTGGGAAAATGCTTGATCTTTTCTGTCAAGTCTGTTTCTGGATTAACTACTACTTCAAATTGCTGAATGTAATATTTATATATTAAGATTTTCTTTTATTTGGGCCTTTGAGAGATTTGGTGGAATAATCTTCTTTTGGCCTTGACCTTTGGATAATAGCATCTTTCCTTTTTCAGTGGTGGCCTGAAATTTTTAATGAATATTTTCATCACCCTTGCAATAGGAATCTTCTATAACTCACAGCATTTCACAAGGAAATTACATTTTTCTTTTAAAAACAGGATATTTTCCTACAGTATCCAACAAATGTTACTCTTAACTTCAAAAATCCCATGAGATCAGTTCACATTGTGTGCACAGCTGCCAGGGGAGACTTGAGTTTTTTAATGATCTTGATATGATTCCTATCTAATTTTCAGCTAATGCAGATTCTGCAGTCCTGTTTTTCAATTTCTTTTCTCAGAGGTGGGGGTAGTGATGAGTGGAGCCTGTCTGACTATTAGCATAGATGAGAATGAAATTATGCTGTTTGCAAAGAAACCCACAGGAATGACCTGAGCCAGTGTGTGGAGGTTCACAGCTCTCAATTACCAACTGTAGGATAATAAGGAAGTGCACCTAATCAGATGAGGCTGTCTCTGTGTGACAATTTGTGTTGAGTTTGTTTTTGTTTGAGTGAGATTGCTCACTGCACTCAGTGAGATCTGTACTGGTTAATGTCTTCTTTTAGTAGGGCACAGTGCCCAAAGCCCCTACTTGCATGTTTTCTCAGATGGGCAGTAGCTTCCCTGCCAATTCTCTTATACTGAGAAGAGTCACAGCTGCTGTGAGTTCAGCCTTGTAGCTTACCCTGCTTCTTCTCCTACTGCAGTGTCTAATACATTTCCCATTATAGGATACCTTTGACTTATTACTACTAAGTTTTTTAATAATTCTGATTTAAAGCAATGATGCTAGGCTTATTCCTCATGGTTAGAGTATTTTTTAATGTTACAGCAAAAAAAAAAGCAAGATAACCTTCAGAGATTAGAGCTGGAAAAAAGCAAATACTCTTCATGCCCAGTACTGAGAAAAGTATTGATAAATATTTACTGTCCCTACATTTGGGTCTTAAATCTGGTGAGCAGATGTGCATGGGTCACATTTGAATGTAGAACACAAGTGCATACTGAAGCACTTGCCAAATTAGAACATGTTCTCAGGGATTACTTGTAATACTGGCAAATACCTAAAGTAGATAATGAGCCTTTGTTTTTCAGGTGTCAAGGAATATACTTTGCACCTTGTTATTGAAGCCACTAATAGAGTTTCCTGTAAAAAGTTTTACTTGCCTTCTGTTTCCTTGAAAAACTGGCGCTCTCCCTTCTTTCATGCCTTTGTTGTCACCATGCTGTATATGCAACTGCTTTGTTTGTGTGGTAGTGCACAACAAAAGAAGCCTAAACCAGTTGGAGAGCCCTCTGCAACTGTACACCAATACTTTGTGAATAAATTGCATTTCCTCAGGGTACTTAATTGCAGACATAGCCAGGGGGACACAGCTTGAAAAATTAGTTTGTAGAGACTCTGGCAGCTTTTGTGCTTTATGGTGCTGGTCATTTTAGATTTGTTACACATCAGATTTGAAAATTTAAAACTAACTTTGCATTTTTTCCAACTATCTCCACAGGCCCTAAAAGAAATTGCCTTTGTTATAGGACAATTTCCCAGTGTTCTCAATGTATGGAGCTGGTGTTTTAATCTCAGCTCTACAACAAGGTACTTGGTGACAGTGCTGCTGTAAACATACGCATCATATAAAATACATTTCAGTTTTGTTAAACTAAGATCTTCAGGGCAGCTGAAGGGACGGCTAAGTATTGTTTCCTTTAGGTTCTCTAGCTGTCTGCTTTATCCTGCTTGTTTTGTCTCAACTTGTAAGCTCCTTTAAGACAGGGAACACCTTCTGTTTGCAGCAGTAAGTGCTGCTGTATAATGTTAGATCAACTGGTATTCGAGCAAATCCAGGTAGTAGGGTCTTTCATCATCAGTAAATACATATGTACACACAAGACTTAAATGAGATATGGCCTTTTCGTGTTCATGCTTTTTGCATTTCTTCAAACTTTGCTGCCTTCAGCCTCAAATGTCCCTCCTCACACAGGTTGGCAGTAATCAAAATCAACAGGAAATTAAAATGGGGTTGTTTCCCACAGTCAGACATGACTCTGGACAGAATAATACCTCTTCAGTATCTCTGCATCATCTTTTCTGTCCTGCCAAAAGCTGCTATCTCAAGAAATAAATACTTTCTGAGAGTTAAAGAAGCTTATTGCCTTTCAATGCTTAGTGCGGTATTTGTATGACTAATACTCACAGCAGGTGACTGATGTAATTCAAATAACCTTCAGATACCTGGCTACTCAGAAATGGCTCACAATTCCACTTTCTCCCTACTTGGATTGGGTTGGGTTTTTTTTAGTTACATAATTTAATAGCAGCAGTTCTTAGAGAACATTTCCCTTATACAAAAGTGTATTTTAAAAAATTAGAAGGATGCTATTTTAGCAACACTTAATTCACAGACTGGTGTGCTTTCTGTTTTAATCCTGGGCAAAATTAGGGACTATGAATCAGATTACTGCATGTAATTTTACAATTGCAGTCTGTCTAAACAAGTAAGAAATCCACAGCAATCTGAAGCTAAGGTACTACAGTAGCAGTGCTCTTCTGTGGGAGAATATTTTTAAGAATGCTGCAGTACATTTTTTCACTGTATTTTGCAGAGCTGTCTTGCATTTTGTCCTCTGAAACATATGTCGAAAGACACGTTATGTGTGTGAATACCGAGGTGGTTCCCTAGCAACAATAAATAGAAGAAAGCTCAGCCCATTCAAGTGATTTACCTTTGTAAGTGTGTGGCAGCAAAGATGGATTTTGAATACAAAGGGAACTCATTAGCTGGAAGAAGAAAAGCAGCGAATAAAGAACTGTAGATACATCTTACCCAGCATTGCTATTGTGTACAGCATAATTGGGAATTTGCATAAGATATTCCTAATGTGAAATATCATCTTATTTTACTCTTTCCTCTGCAGGTTTTACTTTTCTGTACTATAGGGGGGTAAATAGTTGCCTGTGGGAAAATGTAAGGAGAAAGCACTTTGGTTATTTGGATAACTTCACCTTCTAAATTTATTATTAATGTGGTATGTGCTCAGACCTAGCATTGAGTGATACAGGACACTCAGTAGCTCAGATGTTCATCCGCTAAGAAAAATGCAGAGATTTAAATGTAGCAACAGGCACATGGTGTGACACTTGGGGATGGTCCATGCAGACCTAAGGGTTGGACTCTGATCTTTGTGGGTCCATTCCATGTCGGGATATTCTGTGATAATAATTTAAAAATAATAGCTAGCCGTGATATGATGTAATGGCACTCCCAATTACACTACTGCTGCCTCTGTGAAGAAAGCTTCACAAAGCTAGAGTAAGGATTACTGTTGGGAGCATCACACTCCAGCTCTGCAGAATAAAGAGTAATCTTACAGTATTTGGGTAACATTACTTGTGTTACAGAACAGATTAGGTACCACTGTGGTACACATTGCCAGCTAGACTCTGTCGCTAATTGGTACATAGACTATACAATGTGTAGGCTCTTCTATGTGTATTTTTGTTCTTGGCTTTTTAAAAAGTCCTTTGAGTCACCTTCACCTGGAATTTAGTCAGGAATGAATCCAGTATAATTCCAAATCACTGTAGTTCAGCAATGCTATTTACATTTCACTGCTATCCCTACACCAGGCATTCCATCTCCCCCTTCTGTTTCCAGGTGTCTGCCTGAGGTCTGCAGTTTGTGCTTGTGATTTGTAAGGGCTGAACTATGGTTATGTACCTTGCACTACAGTCTTGGCTAGAATTGTTACATTATTGACCTGCTTCTCTGCCCTTTCCTGATGGAAGTGTATTTACTCCTTAATTCTGGGCTACTGCCTACGTAGTTTTTCTGCACTTCTGTGGTCCTTATCTGAATACTCTGCAGCTCATCTTTGCACTGATGCATAAACCTCCAATATTTTTCTCACTACTCCCATTGATTTCACAGACAGTGGAACATACTCTTACATTAACATTGCTGGTATTTAATTTCCTTCACTACTGAAGAATTTTTGAATGGAGATTTTCTCCTTTTCAGTCCCCTTTGCTGTTTTTTGCTTTGATCCATGCAGTAAAACTCAGTTGTTTTGCCCTTTCTGTCCTGAGTATTCAGGTAATGCAGCAGTTTCCTATTCATGACTTTTCTACTAGTTCAAAACAGAAGAAAACTAGATGTCTCAGGTAGAGCAACAGTCTTTCTATGCAAGTGTACACAGACACAATAAAGGCAGATAATTCCATTTCAGATTTCAGTTTAAAAACAACTGCCACAAGACCTTTGCTGCCGAACCTCTTGCACAGTTCATTTTCTTCAAAATGGTGGCAACCCTTTAACAAAGTGCATTTGCATTTATTTAAAAGCTAGAAACAGAAAACTGGAGCAGCACCTGTGTGACCTGGTAGGACAAGAGAATGAAACACAACACACAGTAACTTGGCTACTTAAGAGTTCACAGTGCTATATCTATGCCTGCATACCCAAAATTCAAAACTGCCTCAAGATTTTCATGAAAGCAGCATGCATTTCAGCAGTGTCCTTAAAGACTTCAGCACTCTCTTTTCCCTTCCAGCAAACCTGTTTGGTATGATTACATTAAATTCTGATTCACCAGTGTTTATGATGTGTGTAGCTTAATGCAATCATGCATTCTCTTTGTAATCACAAGTCCATCTCCGGGCAAAGAAAAATGTACAGAGTATTTACAAAGCAAGAAATCCTAACTTTTAAAGGGATTTACTGCAGTGAATAATGTTTGTGTTTATCCATTTAGATAAGGAGATTTTAAGATTATAAATCAAACTAAGACAATGCATCCCAAGTTTTTACTTACAGATAGTGTAGATTCCATTGTAATGATACATTTTATTATTAAAGTGTTTCCATTTATAATTTGTTGGTTATATGTTTTTCTACAAGTCAGTATCGTATGGCAATTTAAAAATTAATAGATTGTCAAAAACCCCTAGTTAACATATAGCAACTGAAAGTTTCTGTGGACTACACTTTGGATAAGCTTATCAGTTAAATTCTGTAGATGATTTACTGCCTATGAAATATTTTGTTTCCATTCAGTTCTGGAGGCTATAGCATTTTAGAACATTTCATTTCATAATAGCTTTTCACCTTTTGGCATCTAGCTATGACCATATAAATGACACATTATTTAATTTTCTAATGCAGTCTGAGGCTAGGAATGGCTTGCATTAGTGCAGCCATTGTATAACAGATCTATCATAACTGAACTTTTAATCAGAAGTACTACAACGATTAAGAGCTGTTCTTTTTCTACCTGAGATCTGCAAGCAAAAACAAAAAGTAACAGCTGCACTTTAATATGGCTTGTTTCTGTATGGCTTCAGAATAAGCAACATTCCTGTAAATTGTAATTTAGGATGGACAAGTCTTCCATTACTGCAAACACTAACATTACCCTGTATAACATTAAAAAAATCAAAGGGTTATGAGATCTGATATCTCTCCTGCTGAAATGGAAAAGTTAGGATTAAGATAAAGGGGGATTGAGCTGGGTTTGGAGGGGGTTTTTATTGTTTTGTTTTAATCTTAAATGGCAGTAAATTAGCTGCCTTTTCAAATTCGGTATTATGGTATTTCAGTGATTTGTGGATGACTCTACTGGCAAGTTATGAAGTTCAGTTATATTTACAAAGCCACTGCAATTCAAATTGCTGCATCATGGAAGGCTGTGTGTTTGGACACAGTGTGGAATACAGGCATAGCACTTGTACAGCTCCAGGCCAGTTTAGTCACCAATTGTGACTGTACCTTGATGGTAAACGGGTATGTTGAACAGGCTGGCAATGTTTGGAAACACGATTCTAACTGGACAGCAAAGAACTAGTGAAAAGGGATTAAAAAACCATCAGCATCAGAACAAAACAAGTAGGTTCAGGAAGAGAAATTTAAAAAATTTATGAAACAAATGAGGTTTGTTACAGAACTCACAAAGTCTAGATTGCTTGAGCCAAAATTATGTAGCAGTAAATGAGGAAATTCCTATGGTTCAAAAACTAACATAAGAATCTGGGAGAAATGTGGGAATACCTAGACCTTATAGATTTAATTATCAAAGAATTTGTCAGAATAATGAGGAACACTTGAAGTACACATGTAGGATACTGCACGAAGATGTTAATTTTGCTGAATCTTTATGCTTCTTCCACACGAAGAAATATTCACATTTCAGAACTTCATGCACAACTGATGTTTTAAAGTATGTTATAACTTCATAAACTGAAGGTATATAGGATTAAACATTTGGGTCCACCTTGGACAAACCTTTTGATGGTCAGATCTGTGTCTAATATTATTATTTGCTGTCTATATTGTGATTTGTTGTCACACTGTTTATATAATTCTATATAGAACAGGGCCATTCACTTAAGAGTTGGGCTCAGTGATCCTTCTGGATCCCTTCCAACTGTGATTCTGTGATTTTACAATTGCTGACAAAAAGAGAAAATAATGGCTTTTGATGAAGACTTTGTGTATTACAGTGTAAAAAATTTCAACAAAACAGTAGTGTGAAATGGAGCACTGCTCAGCAAAACTTTAGATACTCTTCTATCACCTCAGGTTCTTTATAATGCTGTGATGGGCTAAACTCAGAAAATGCTTAGGATTCACATTTTCAAGCTGACCATCTGAATCAAGGTTTGACATCAGTTATTTTCAGTTTTGATAAACTACTATCTTGACATAATTTACTAGAATGTGAATGGTAGGGAGAAAAGAGTGTCTATAAGATTACAAAGCACAGAGTTCACTAATCATGAGAATGGTAAAATAAATTACTGCACCTTGGTCATAATGATGATAGTTTCACTGTTTGAAACTTGTTCAAACAACAGTGGTGCAGCAATTGCTAAAGGTGTTGCTGAAAGAGTTTTGTAGAGAAATCCACTGCTCCCCTGTCTTTAAAGTGTGCATCTTAAATAAATACAAAAAGATCTATGGATATAAAACTCTCATACACTTTTTTTTTTAATCATGAAGATTACTTACAGCATACTTGTTAAATACAGATGAGAATGAATACCATGGTCGAAGTGGTACTGGAAGCTGTGGAGGGAGTCAGCCCCTGTTGAAGCTGATGGTCAGAGCAGTCGCTCTCTCTAACATTGAACGAGGCAGGTCCAGTTACAGCTGCTGTGGGAGAAGCAGAGGATGGTCATGACGGGCTGGCAAAACGCAAGGGAACTGGTGCAGGAAGCTGAGTGAGAGGGAGCCCCCGTGAATGTGTTCGCTTGGAAAAAGCATCGGCATATCGAGCAGAAGAAGAACCTGCCGGTTTCCTAAGATTTTTTGTAAACAAAAGTGTCTGAGACAAATACATACTCGAATTACTTTACACCAATCAACCTGAAAAATGGGTATGACCGAACTCAGTTAAGTCAAATAGGTACAAAAGGAGAAGCCCAAAGACGGGAGTTCTCCCCCGTCCTCACACCTTAAGGAGAAGAAATGCTTTATAAAACCGTTTTCTTCATCGGGACCCATTTCTAAGAGCACAGACGGAGCTGCGCTCGCAATTCATTGTTTTCCACAATGAACGGAATGCACAGCGGGGACTGAGGCGTTTTGTCCCAGCGATGGTGGTAGCTGTGCCATCTACGCATGGCTTGTAGTTCTGTAAAAGCTCAATAGACATCACCCTTCCCTTCCCCGGCACCTCTCCGCGCGGCCCCGGGCCGCGGCCGACCGCCGCCTCAGGGGCCCGACCGCCGCCTCAGGGGCCCGACCGCCTCCTCAGGGGCCCGACCGCCGCCTCAAGGCCCGACCGCCGCCTCAAGGCCCGACCGCCGCCTCAGGGGCCGAGCGCCGCCTCAGGGGACCCCGACCGCCGCCTCAGGGGCCCGACCGCCGCCTCAGGGGCCGAGCGCCGCCTCAGGGGCCCGACCGCCGCCTCGGGGGCCCGAGCGCTGCCTCGGGGCCCGAGCGCCGCCTCAGGGGCCCGACCGCCGCCTCGGGGGCCCGAGCGCCGCCCCCGCCGCAGCCTCCACGCTCGGCCCGGGCGGGCCAGTGGCCGCTGTCCCGGCTGCTGCGCCGTGCCGAGACGGAGAGAACAGTGTCTCTCAGGTGTGCCCAGCTCCCGCCAGGGCTCCGCTCCTGCGGGGCCGCCCCGCCGCCGGCTGGGCTGGGGGTCGCTCCTCATCCGAGAGGGGCTTTGAAATGGCGTTGGCCATTCGCCTTGCTGTCCTCTGGCGCTCAGAGCCGGGCAGGGGTTGTCACCGCTCTAGCGAGTCGCTGCTGGCAGGGCTTGTCACTGCCGCCGGGAGCCTGTCTCGGCCCCAGCGCAGTGTGCCCTGAGCTCAGGCGGGGAAGGGAGGCGGCCGAGCCCCGCTGAGGTGTGTCCTGCGCCGCCCGGGGACGCGGGCGGCAGCGCCGCTGGAAGCGCTGAGGCTGTGCGGGTAGCCCGCTTCCCAGGGGCCGACCGCTGTGCCTGTTTTTCCAAAACCATAGGTAAGGAACGCTCAGGCAAAAAACCCTCCATGATTAAAAATGGCAGAAGACACTACCAAGGCAAGAAGTAAGTAGGCGTGGCACGGGATTCAGGCCCATCGGGACAAGGCCATGAATAACTGAAGAAAAGTTTCTGTAAGTTCCCTAAATAGATCTGGCTCTAGTGTATAGTATTTCCTTAAGCGACCTATAGTAACTAGTGGACCATAATAGATATTGCAAGTACTATGATAACACTTGATAAATTCATTTAAGGAAATCTTCCTCCTGGGTACATACAGGTATGCAATTATTGGCAAAGAAAGGAAAGGTACTTTTATCCATAGACAATGCTGCACACAGATTGAGAGAAGGCTAACTTAGAATGTCTTCCTATTTATTTCTCTGAAGCGGTGCATTTATTTTTGTGAATACAAAATGGGTTTTAGTTTTCATTTTTTAAAGGTAGGTTTTCTCGCTTCATTTGCCCCTTCAAAAGCTACACTCTCAGATTTCAAATTCATTGCACTGAAAACCAAGGATCAGTGTTTTGAGGTTTTCTGGAATTACTAGGTAGAAAATTACGTTCTTGTACAGCAATTTCAGTTAGCATGATGTATAGTAATAGAGGTCACTGTCAGCAAATTAGATGCAGTTATTGAGGTTTTTTTCTGTCAAAAGCAGTAAATTGTATCTTAAACTATCTTATCTTAAACTATCTTATCTTAAACTATATCTTAAACTACTGTGGAGTCTTGTAGAACGTGTTCTGAAAACACATAAAATCCTTTCTCAAGACCCTTTTTATATTGCCAAATTGAAGTCCAGCTCATTCTTAATGTCAAATTCAAACTGTAATACAGTTAATATTCCAGCTTTATATAACTAAATCCTTCAAATGTTAATCCAAGCTGGTGTCAATTACTGACATTGTAGCACAAAAATAAAAATAGAGTTCACCCAAGTTTTATTCAAACAATAAAAACATGGCTTGAACCAAGCAGAGCTATTTTTCATTGGGCTAAGATTTTCCTATAGTAATCTGGCTAGGAGCCAAGGTAGATATAGATTTCTAAAAGCCATTTCAGACCCTTTTAAAAATGGAAAGTCAGTTTAAGTGCAGATAGATTGTTTTAGAAACAAAGGAAATACGAACTTCTGTGCTGATATGTGCTGCTCCATGGTGTTCCATGGTTAGGAAGATGTAGAAACTGTTTGTGCATGTTGGAGAGAGCAACTGGGTGATTCCTTCCTCAGCATTATGTGCTGCCGTGTTGATGTATGTGCAGAGCAAGTGAATTACCCTTGATACCATCCAAAACCCTGATGAGAAGAAATGTTGTATCTATATTATTGACTTTGTAACTGCAGAGAAGAGGGATTTAGTTGGCAGTGCAGTGGCTATTTGGTTGCTTTAAGAACTTCCACTACTGGGTTTGCAGTGTGTTTGCCAAATGCTTTCACAACAAAAAGTTCATTTGACAAAAACAATGATTCTTGCTGTGCTAATGCCTGGAGAGGCTCACTAACGGGGGACTCCTGAGTGCAGGCTTGTCTGGGGAAGAGAAACATTTTGCGTTAGAGAGACAGAAGTTACTGTCATTACAGCCTTCTGGCCACTGAGAAACTGGAGAAGTGGGGAGTAATCAAGTGTTGATGCACTGTGCTGTGCTGTGAAAGTAATCAAAGAACATTTGTGTATAGGAAGGGGGTTTGAAGTCCTGAAAGTTATAATGGTTTGCTTTTGTTCTGCTTAGAGGTTTGGTTGGTGGTTGTGGTTGTTTTGTTTTGTTTTTGTTTGGATTTTTTGGTTTTTTGGGGGGTTATTTTTTTGCGTTTTTTGTTTGTTTGTTTGTTTGGGGTTTTTTTAACCTTGCCCTGGTTTTAAGTCATCATCTGAACACGCTTAGTGAGATACATTCCGTGCTTGTAGCTTCTCTTTCATTAGTTTTTACAAACTTACCACCCCTAGAAGTGAATTCTCATTATTCAAGCAAACACAAGGGAGGAGGGCCTACGGATCAGCAACAGAAAAGGAGAAAGGGGGGAAAAGAGCCTCATACAAACCCTGAGCATAACTGGACAGGTAAACACTAAACTTTTTACCAGCCTACTCCACAGCTGAACTTCAGTAATGTAGAGCCAGGGAACAGAAAGATGTCTTGGGCTTGATTGCTGTAGGGAAATTGGGAATGCTCTGCACCTGCTGGAGGAATCAGCACTTCACTAGGAATTTTTCTTTTGTTTTTACTGTTTAATTCCTTTTTGTGAGTTTGAACTGAACTCTACGGCAGCAGAGTAAACAAGCTGCAGTGGGGCTGGCAATCATCCTGGACACAAGTTCAGAGTGGCATTTTTAGTAAGGACTCCTGTATTACAGTGAAAATATGGAGGCATATTCCTCATAGTGCAACCAGAGGACTCATTTGCTGGGATGGATTATGCCTCTGCTATTTGATAAAGCCTTGTAGCTCCTAAAATGGAGAGGGGTGATAGGAAGAAGGTAAGGGAGCTGCAGCAGGAGAATCTGAAAGGACAGAAGAGTGCACAGTGAGGGTGATGTCACCTGGGGGTTACAGTGTGCAGCTCAGGGAAGCATCCATTCCTCTGAGGGGCAACTGCTCTTCAGGTAGAAATGGAGATGGGTAAATAAAATGCCATAAATCAATCTCCTGCTAGTTCCTTCCTAACTTGTTCTGCTTTTCATGCATCTTTCACATCTCTGCACAGCTCTTGTTTTGGGAGTTGAAGATGTGACATAAATAGTGAGGAAACACACTGCCACATCAGAATTCTGGAAAATAATTTGAGAAATTTTGTTGTTTATTTGTGCAAAGCTGCTGCAAGGAATTTTTCCCACTTTGGGAAAGAGAACTCCTCTGAATAATACATTTTGTAAGGTCATACATGCTTTCCTGTTGCCAAGCTTTCCTGTTGAAAAGCTGTATGGCTGTAGCTAGAACGGCACTGCTCTGAGATAAATGACTGACAGTGTAAGGCTGAGCTTTTTCATCTGAAAGCTACAGATTAGGGAAAAGCTCTGCTGAACACAGCTGAGAATTGGCTTGTGGTAATGGCATGTGGTGAGGGGGGAGGAAGTCAGGCGTTTTTCATTCGCTGCTGCTTTGTAAGGAACAAGTCACGTCACTAGCTTTTTGCTGACTGGTCCTCTTTTTCTCCACCCCTCACCTGGCTTCTTCCTCAGACATGGGCTCTATCCTGCTGTGTGGAGAGCAGGATAGATATTGCATGTGGAAAAAGGAGACATTTGCAGAACTACATGTATGAAAACAAAGGACTAAGCTGATTTTACAATATTTTTTATGAAAAAGATGAAAATTTAGGAAAATCAGTTAATCTCCTGAAGCATGGTAACATACTGACTGTGGAGAGAGGTACATTCAGTACACTGGGGAGTGTGGAATATGTTCAGCCCACTTGAAATAATTGCATAATTACTGCTATCAGTCTCTTCAGGCAGCTATTTTCCTAATATTCTGGATGGCCATGGGTTTTTTGGGGGTTTTGGGTTTGTTTAGGGGTTTTTTTGGGGGGTGATGGTTGTTGGGTTTTTTTTGGTGGTGGTGGTGAGGGTTTTTTTGTGCATTTGTTTTGTTGGGTTATTTTGTTGTGGTTGTTTTTTGGTTTTGTTTTTTGTGTGTGTGTGTTGGTTTTTTTGTTGTTGTTCTGCTTTGACCTTTCTCACTTTACCCACACTTTCCACAATTTATAAGAAAATTTCAACTCCTTCAGTCTCATGCCACTACTGCAGGAGAAATAATAGGGATTTGTTTACCCCTCTGATTCACAGAGCAATGCTTGCAGTAACCCCTGGAGATTTCTGTAGTAAGCAACCTGAAACACTTGAAAAGATATCATTTCCAGAGGGGTCAGTGTTCATGACTGAAAGCTTCAACAATATATTAAGCTGGCCATTTTGGTGAAAAAAAAAATCTGCTTGTATTTAATCTGAGCTGAATTACTATTCCCACATTGTATGCAATGACTGAAAATAGTGTATTAAAAAGTAAGGTCAACTCTATAAAGCAGGTAGTATCTCTGTTAATAAACACATGGTTCCTATCTTGTGTGTACCTGGAACTAATACTAGTCTCTGTAATTCAGGAGCTAATTGTCCATCTTCCTTTGTATCTAAAGTTGGGAACCAGCCACTTTACTTTTAGCTGCCTGAAATTCAAATCTGGAGGGAGTTGAGATTAAAGTATAAGAAAGAAGGAAAGGTGAATTCCAAGTAAGGAGAGATATTTAAGTAAGGAAGTTAAATCTCTTGGTCTCAGTTTCCCAGAGGCACCATGCAGACAAAGACTTTCTTTTCTTGAGTGATGCACCCCTTCAGGCTCCATATGCTGGTCCTGTATTCTCATTGTTGTGGATGTCAGTTTAAATGTTCAACTTCCATGTGAATATTCACATTTGAATACTTAAGATGAGTCCTGTGTCTCCCACCCCTAGAATTAGGAACCTAACATCTAGATGGAACAGTAAGAAGTGCCTGAACAGGTAATGTCATTTTCTGAATGCTGTCCTAATCATCTGCTTCATGGCATTGAAAGTAGTAATAAGAATTCTGCAGAACAGAATGCAGAGGAACTAGAAAATTGTGTCTTGAGAAGAGAAACTTGTGTCAATATCTGCTTTTGTCTTGGCAAGGTTCCTTATGTTGGCTGGTACTTTCTAGTTGCTATCACCAGTATCCAAAGACACAAAGTTATGTAAAAGAAGTTTCATCCTTTGCCCAGATATCTGTAGCTTTTATTCCTGCTGTGCTGTGCCATATCCAAAGTTAATTGGATGACCCAATTTTAAACCTGAAATACAGTATGAACTTAGAGACTGTGTCAGTGCAGTTAGTAAGTTGCTTGAAGAGCACATCTACAGTGTTTGGTACCGAGAGCTGTAGCCAAAAGAGTGTTAGAAGCACATTAGCAGTTAATGACTGAAAAGAGAGGTGACCATTGGAATGGGAATGTATACAATCACCATATAATAAAAACCAGATTTTTCCATTTTAGTCAAATTCTATGTAGTGAGAGACTGGTACGAGGAATTTAAGGCACTGTGTTTGTTCACCTTTCCCCTGCATTATAATAAAACACCATCCTACTTCTTTCCATATGCCATTTAGCTTTCAAAATAGATCAGATGGGCTAAGTTTCCTTTAAAAACTAAATTGGACTGTAAGCTTTGTATTTCTGTTTCATTCACCATGTGCTTTTGAGGCCTCCTCATGTTCTTGTTAATAATTCAGCCTTTGCCTATTCTAGGTTTATTGCGCAGGGAGACAGTGCCTTTTGCTGAATTGAGCATATGGCTGACAGGAGCTATGTCAGGTAAGGAGTGCAACCTTTAGTTTTCCACCTCTTCTCTTTTGTCATTAGTCAGCTTTGGAATGGAATTATAATGCAGTTGGGTTTGTAACAACTGCTAGCTTGGGTAGCCTGTTACTTTGAAATATCTGGAAAAATGCCAAAGATCTCAAGTGTCTTGATGACTGTCAAGCTTTTGCTTTTTCTGTTTCTTGTTGCAACAGATGAGAACACAGCAAGTCCTGAAGCAAACTGGATTAGGTAAGAAAGTTTTTAAATGTCGTCATCTGTGACACCCTGAAGAAAAACTGAATGTGTTGTTCTGACTCACTTCCACAAAATCCTTATCTCATTTTGCTAACATGTTATAATTGTCTTAGAGATGTCAGCTGGTAGCTAGGGACTGTTCCTCTGCTTGGAGCTGTATTTATTGATATTTTCCTCTTTTTTGTTCTTTGTCATGTAATGAAATTAAGCTATTGAGCTGGAAAAATAGCTAATTCCTGATTTCATCTTAATGCCAAGAACACAGTGAAAGGTATGGAGAACATACAATTAGATCTAACAGTTACTGACAGGTGTTGCTTTGCAACGAGGCCTTCATGCATTTCTGTTACAGCCCAGCTGTACTTGGTGGGTTGCACTAGAGGTGTCATTCCATCGGCAGACATTCCCTAGGGGTAGAACTGCCCTTGTGCTTTTGGGCTTTTTCAGCCCCTTCTCTTTCCACTGCTGTTCAGAAACTACATGCTGGAGAGACCTTTGAGCTGAGTGGTACGTGGCATGATGAAATACAAATCTCTGTGACTGGTAAAATAGTTAAGTATATATTTTTAGTAACTCTTTAGTCTCACTTCTGAAAAAAAATTCAGGGCTTAAGTTTCTGCAGGCCTTACCTGTTGGCGTCCTTCAAAAGAATGATTGTTATAAATCACACCTTAAAGGCTGTTAGTTTTGACTTATGAGTTTGTAATGTTGCTGGTTGTGATGTGGGGCAGTGTCTAGAGTATTGGAGGAGGAATAAGCTTTTACAACCTTGATACAATAAGAAAGGATGGATTGTGAAGAGTGCAGCCTGTACTGCTTTCATTATAACTCCTATGTGAAGAATTGACTCATGGTACACCTTTTCCTGCTTGGGTTCTTTGCCAGAGAAATAAAATGGTAGCTTTCTTTCTCATCAGGATTCATGGCCCTGTCAGTGCCAACCGATTGTGAAATGAAACCTGGGGATTTCATTATCAGAAAATTTAAAAAGAAGAATCAATTCACTGAAAATATTAATGCTATAGGTAACAATTTCCAGCTAAGGATTTGCACATTGTAAGTCTTAGCTCTTTTTAAAAAAGCCCCAAATTCTTGCATGGAATACTTATGTATGTGTATAGTAACAAGAACAGCTCTTTCTAAGGCGTTGCGATAATGGAGCTAATGACAGGACAGTTGGCACTGTCGCGCTAAGGTGATCTTCACCCTTGCAAGACAAAATACAGTTAGATTGGCACAATTTCTGCAGAGATAGGCAGTTATCCATGTGTATAAAAGATTTGACTCCTGTTAGCTAGCAGATGCCTGTGTCCTTGACAAAGCTGTTTTGCAAGATAGATATATCTGTAGAATGCACAGTGATCTGTAGTATATGCCACAGCTTCTTCTCCAAAATGCTTTGTGACTTGAAAACATATAAATGTTTTGGGAGCTATGTGGAGGATCTTGTGGAGTGCAATGGTGACACCTTTACTGGTAAGGCTGCCCTAAGCCCAAGATGTATCAGATTGTCATAGTACCAAGTAAATTTTCTACTCTATCCTTGACACAGTTCTGTCTCCACAATGGACCCTGTCCTGAACTTGTAGGTATGCACTTTTGCCTTACCTTTGCTGACTTCCCAGCCTTTCCTCTTCCTTACATTTGGAGCCAGGTGTGTGGTTCTCAAATAGAGCTTTTTAATGCAGTTCTGCATCTCCTTGTTCCAGGTGTTCTATTTTCTACCTGTGGCTTTAAGGAGATAGGAAGTTTTTTGCAGAAGTTTTTAGGAGGACTCTGTGTCACTAATAAGCAGCATAATGTAAGTGTTTTGGTAAAGACTTTATAATATCCTACAGTGGGGAGGTGTCTTGCAAAGGGAGGTCACTTATTTTACCATGGGCAGCTTAAGTACAGCTGTAACCAGACACTAAATAGTGATTCGTATGGAAATGATATTATATGGTGTTGTATGTAAAAATAGGTGCAAGAAGGTAGAGGTATCTCTGGCAGGTTTTATTTGTGGATGATAAAGGAAAATAAAGAAATAGTAAAGGAACATTTTCCCCTGGCACTGAAATCTGAAACAACAGAAAATGCTGCTTAAAACAGTTTGGAAGAGTGCTGTCTCCAGTCACGATTTCCTGGATAGATATAGAACTGGAATAGTGGTCCTGATCCCAAAAAGAATCTTGTCTTTATATTTGACTACATCTTGGAAAAAGAAAAATCCCATCCATTGTTTTGCTTTCTAGATACTTCCCTGCACAAGCAGAATTTACTGAGCTGTTCCAGGTGGAAAGTTTCCTGATTTCTAGTAGTGTTCTCTGCTACTTTTACACTCAGCTTAGGCACTGTGTAAATGTGATAGAAAGAGGTAGCTCACTGAAAGAATAATTTATTCTGTTAGTCTTTGGTGAGAAACACTGTTAAGAGTTCTCATCTCTTCCATGGCTTTCCTCCTTCTACTATTCTCTGTTACCCATGAACACCATGAACAGAAGGGTAGAAATTAACTGTGGTTGATTTGGGCCTGAAAGACAGGACAAACATTTTCAGTAACTCTCTCTCTTTCTCTCCCCCTCTCTCTCCTCCTTTCTTTTATTGTTTGTAAGTATGTATAGAAAATACATAAAATTTTAACACAAAGTAAGAGTTACTATGAACAAGAAAAAATGGAAATGGAGAAGTAGCTCAGTGTGGTGCAGTGATTTTTTTAGAGAAAAGGTTGTCTGTAGGATTAAGGCATCCTGAAGGTCAGTCCTCTGAACTGACCAAGATTGGCTGATGGTAGAAAATTATTTTTGTGCAAATGCTTAGCAGGTCACTGCAGATTTTTCAGAATCTGTCATCTCACTGAGGGATTTGATTTAAAAAATATTTTTAAAAGCTGTTATTCCATATAGGTGAGGTATTTTATTCAGAAAAAAGGAGAAATTGTTGCAAAGTTCCCTGTCCTGGTTACTTCATACTTTTTAATACCTTAAAAAACATTAAAACCGGGAGGTATATGGACTGCAGAAGCTGTTCTCCCTCAGGGTTCTTCAGGTTTCTGTTCTCTAAATATGTTACTGGACAGTCTGGATGCAACTAATATTCACTGTGCTGTGGGACAATCCCGTCACATTGTAGTATGTCCATACAATTTGTTGTTGAGCTCTTTGGTACATCATTCCATTTGCTCTATGGAATTGGTATAAAACGTTCCAAAAAAAAAAAGGCAAACCCTTATTTCTGATATTGAAAGAATGCAACATGGCCAATAGCAGTTTTCCTGCATATTAGTGCATAAAGCAGGAGGAGTTGTAAGACATGTAGAGTGGGATGGCCGTTTTCATGTTTCCTGGTTTATTTTTTGCACATTATTTTAAACCTACTGGAAGGATGAATGATAGATGTGATTAACTCCAATTCACTTGAAAGAAGAGGGCGTCTGATGTACGTCTTGTCTCCACTTGTTCTCTCAGCATTTCTGTCAGTAGTTACATGGATGATCTTTATAACTTGCGTTTAGCCTGTGAAATGGATACGAAGACCTGTCAGACTACCATTTCCAATATATTTTCTTCTGCAGAAACAAACCTAACGTAAATGTCATCTGTGGTATGAGCAACTGTAGCAGATGGAGCACTGAATTAATGGCTCTGAGAGGCAAGCCAGGAGAGATGATGAGATAAATACAGTAGATAGAGTACATAATTCAAAAAACTTCCTGTGATTAAAAATGAATTCAAGGAAAAAGAGTGTATCTTCAGAAGTTAAGAGTATTTAAAAATCACTTTAGCTTTTTTACTTTTGGAAAATGGTTAAAAATCATCTACGACTATGTTAATGGTGAAAATTCCCCATTAGTTAAATTAAAAGGATATTCTTCAACAATATCCTGAAGGAAAGATCTTTGCTAGTCCTCTACTGACAGAAGTGAGAAGGCTGTATTCTTCCTTATTAAAGTCTTGATGACAAATGAATATGAATATTTCATTAGGCAGAAGAATACTTTGTTAGCATTCAAACTTGGTCTTACTCTCACATGAATTCCAGAGACATACAAATCAGAATAATTTTATAATTTGTGGCAAAGACTAATTTTGTTAAATAATACACATTATATTGCCAGGATTGTACAGAAGCGGTTTATTTAATAGAAGAAAGAAAATTATTAAATTTGAAATTAGGTTTTGGGAGAGAGAATTTTTTGAAAAGTTGTCACTGAAATAAGGTTTTACTGTACAATGTGGCTTTTTGCATAATTAAATATTGGTTGTCTAAATAATTACTTAAGAAAGAACAGAATGTCTTTATGGCCTAAGATGCTTGCTTATTCTGTGTGAAGGAGGAAAAGAAAAAGAAAAAATACAAAAAGGAATTTGCTTACCTTAAAATATTTGCATAACAAGTTCCACACTACATTCCTTTTTATTTCAATGAACATTTTCTATAGAAAAACAGTGTTAACGTAAGAAATGGACAATAAACATTTGTTTAAAAGTCTGTGAATCCTAACAGTTATAACCAGGTAATGCTGTAGCATGTACATCTTCATTTGTTTTATTTTGGAAGGTGAAAATAGTGATCATGAGAAAAATTTAACTGCCTCATATGTTCATCAGACTCTTTGATCTCACTGTTTTTGGGTCTTGATACACACAGATCTATAGGTCTGCAGGACTCATTGGTTTGAAAAGTATGCAAGCTTTTGCATTTTCTGAGGGAGGCTAGCAGAAAAAGGGCTTGGGTGAAATACCAGCAGCCACTCTCCAGTGTGGGCTGGGCTGCCCTGTGAGGGCAGATGAGCCAGGAGCCGTGGGTGCCAGTGAGGCAGCAGGCCAGTGGGCACACTGAGCGTGGGGCATCCTGTCAGGAGCCCAGGCAGGTATGAGGGCAGGCCCAGGGGTGGCAGCCACACAGCTGACAGTGCAGTGACAGCCACGCCAGTCTGGGGAAGAAGGCAGACTCAAGGTCTGTGGAGAAGGTCGAGTCCATAGGTTGGTGCCTGGCTCTGGATGAGTGGCAGCGACATGGCTGTAGGATAGCCTAGACAAGGAACCGAGGGTGATAGCCTCTGGTTAAATGCAGCTTCCAAGAGAAGCAAATGCCCTGACAGTTCATGCTTTTGCAAAATAGCTGAGCATTATTCTGGGTTCACTGTTGTAGATGATAGGCAGTTTTACATGCTGATCTTGCTTCAGTCAGAGCTCACATGCCTGTGTGCTGCAGATCTGTTTTCTCCTAATGTTTTGGATTCATGAACACCTTCATTATGTCAAAATACAGCCCACTCAAGACTGGAGTCATTCTGGCATGGATGACTTCAGTTGCTGACACGATCTAATTGCCTTGTTAAGGATTAATTCTCGATTTTGCAGTATTTTCCTTAAGTTCTCTACCAGTGACCTATTTAACTTCTAAATTTGCATTATTGTCTCTTCATCTTTTGATGTTTTTAATGTCACATTTTTAATGTTTTCTTTGTACATGTAGTAAAACTCAAACCTGTAATGGGTTTTGTTTTTATGTGGAATTCTATATGACTTCTGATTTTGTGACATTGCACTGCACTTCCTGCACTGTACTTCCTTCTACATCTGAATTAGCAAATGCATCAGCTGCTGTAGAATCTGTCATGTGAAAGATTTTTTTCTTCCTTTTTCCACTGATAATCAGTAATTGAAGGTACTGAAAATTAACTTGGTTTATATCTCCTCATTTTTTCTCTTCCCTGTTTATTCCTGTAGTCTAGGAGGCCCGTGAATAATTTCTGAAATCACGGTAGATTTGAGGTCCTTGAAAGAGTTATTGTTGAGAGAACAAGTCCAGCAGAACGCAGCTGTCCCTAACCTGTCTCTGTCAGATGGGTTGGTTTTTTCCCCTAAAGCTAAGATACGACTTTGCAGCTTCAAAATCATTGTTTGTGGCTGACCTTTGTCAGTAGTGATGAGAGGAAAGCAGCATGTGTAGTCTGTGACGTTATTTCCTGATGTTCGCAGCAGTACCTTTGCTGCTGAACTCATGAGAGCGGTGTTTCCCCTATTCTGGACTGAATTAGGCCAGGGATCTGTAGTCTTACCTTGGAAATGCTTTGTTACAGCATCCTTCAAAAATAGAATTGCATGCTAAACCACTACAGCAACATTCATTATTATCACATGCAGCTTCTATTAAAAGACTCATTTAACTGTGAGACATGTCTTGATCCTGTATCTGTTATGTATCTGCTTAAAGGATGGTTGTGAATTTAGAACATGATGAATGTAAAAAAAGTAAATGTTACCATTTAGAGATGCTTTTTTTTCCTGAGGTTTGGCCATTTTCCAGCTAATGTTATGCTTCTCAATGGACTAACAGATTGTGAGAAGTTGATCCAAATGTGAATAATCAAGTGTGTTATGGGCTAGGTGAGACTTTCCACATGAGACCTAAAGCAGTCAGCTTCCCAGGAAGGTGGGAAGCAATTATTTGATGGACAAACAGATTACTGCTTTTTTAGATGAATGACTCATAGTTTGTGTTTTAGAGGTGCAGACAAAGGTGAATTGCCCCAGAGACAGGAATGGATTATGAGGGGGATATGAGCTGAAAAAGAGCTTTGAGTTGATTAGATAAGACCTTTTGGGACTGATCTGGATCTGGATGGATGCAGATTTTTTTCCCCCCCCCTCTATTCTCTTTCGACTTTACAAACCTTGGTAAACTGCATTGCCTTATTATGAATGCAGGGGAAAAAATCCTTTTTCTAGCTGTTTATGTTGACCTGTTTTAGGTGGAGGGTGATATCAGTACAGCGAACTAATTTGAAGGAATTTGCGCCTGTAGACTTGCAATCCATAGGTGGTACTGAACTACTTTCGGCAGCCAGCAACCCAAAATATTTTTTAGATGCTGTAAAGATAGTGGAGTTGCACAGGTCAATGCACAAACAAATAGCTCATTGTCTAAGAAGAGAATTCCATTGCTGAAGAGGAATCTCTCTGGAATACTAGTGAGAAGCCCAGGGATTGCAAAGGAGTGTGATTGGGGGATGATACCACACATTTTACAAGCTGGGAGAAGAGAGATAGAGAAAAGTCAGGGATACACACAAAAATGCTCTGTCTTGGTATCTTAGCCCATTGCTGTACCATGCTTTCAGGAGCAGGTTTCTTCCACCTCCTGTTGCTTCCCATGTAGTGATTGTCTTCACTAATGTAAAAATCGAGCAGACTGGTCCCCATGCCTTTGATATAACATCCCATTTTGGGATTACTTCAGTTTTCATTAGTGAATTAACTGGACATATAAATATTTATGACTATCTCAGATGTCTATTACTACAGGAAATAAATAATTCATTGTAGAGAATTACCTTTGTACAATTGATACCGCAAGGATATAAGTCAGATATGGCAATTTCAAAAAACTCAGAACATATTGTTTTTGCTGGAACACTCCCAAGTGAATATCTTGTTGATGCAACCATTGTTTCTCTAAACTGGGTAACAAAACTTCCATTATGGGAAGAGTAGTGATGAGAGAAAAAATATTTACAGAAATGTGAGTGTAGTTAAAGTATGTTGACAGCTGGGACAATTCAAGGAATCTATATACAATATGTAATTTCTCTTTGACATTGGGAAGGATTTTGTGCAAATCTATCAAAGTACAAGCATCATTTTGAATGTGGTTTTATTTGCCTTATTTGCTATGCTTCTGCTTCTGTAGATTGGTTGAAATAAATTTTGCACCTGCCAAAAGCTAGAGGAAAAAAATAAAAGGAAAACAAAGAGGAAAAATTACATTTTGTTGACTGAGTGGCATTAAATAAAGGATTGAATGCTCAGTGTGACAAATCAATTATCAAACTTAAAGCGGGAGGCTGGACTTCAGTGGGAGGTTTTGGTCACATAGTGTGTTTGAAGAGGAATGCCATAGCAAGGCAGGCCAGAAGATTAAAGGAAGGGGATTCTTATCAGCCATTTTGAAGGAAAATCAGCTTCTCTTTTCACAAAAAGCCAGCATGCTGCAGAGATCAGGAGGAGGGACTTAGAAAAGAAGAGCAAATGTGTTTCAGAGTAAATGACACAAGCTTGAAATCAGTGACTGAGGACTCCTTGTTAATAGTAAGAAGCTGAAAGAGTTTGAGATATCAGGAAGCTGAGACTGAAGTCAAAACAAGATATCTGTTGATTTTCCTGTTTATTTATGTTCCTTGCAATTGCTGAAGTAAAGGGGTTTTCAGAAACCCTGGTAAGTCTGTGCACATATTTATTTCACCTCACACGTATCTTTAAAAATACCCTTGCTGTGGAGCTGAGAGAGGATTTCAAGGCATGGCAGAGCAAGCAGCCAGCCTGCCTCTGTGGTTAACTGAGATAGTCTACACAGTCACATGTTTGACAAGAGAAGCCAAAATGTATGTGCTTTGAGCTTAGGGACACTTAGAGCAAACCATGGAGCTGCCTCTGCACTGTTACCTGGCAACAGCCGATGAGACTTCTGAGGGGGCTGTTGCAGTGGGACATTGCTGTAATGTCTAGAGAGTTGTAGCTTGGTATGTCTGTGTAGGAGTCACCTTTCAATACAAGGTATTACTGTTAAAGGTGCTAGTTTTTTCCAATTTGTAAATAGAGCCTGAAGCATATATAAAATAAGACTTCTGCAGTACAGGAGGTGAGTTCTAGTCAAGAGTATCTCTTGAGTTCTCCAAACTCTTGGGATTGTGTTTGCAATGCAGGCTCTATTTGTAATGCTATCTTGTAAAAGGAGCATCCTCATCACACCACATCACTCACACCATATAAAGATATCCTTCTTAATTGGATCATGTCAGTTTCTGTTTTGCTCATCATGCTTTTATGGTGCTTCAGACTTTGTTCTTTTAGCAGGTACTCTCTGCTTAAACACTAAGTTAGGCTGTTTGCAAAGGGTATCCTTAGTAAAGGGGAAATGACCCACTGTCGTATAAAGTGATAGAAAATGGCTGAAGGTGAAATATTGTTAAAAATGTAACACAGTAGATCCTGCTTCATGTTGTCTGTACAATCTAATCTACTTTTAGTCTACTTTAACTCGTATCTCAGTTCAGTGCTGCTTGTGGTGACATAAAACTATTTTATCTATTCCATTTTTCTGTTTTCTCAAATGATATCACAAAATATTTTTCTCTTTTGAACTCTGAAACTCCACAGTATTGAACACAGGGCTGTTACATAAACATTTTATAGATAAACAGTATGTATAAAAGAAAACTAAATAACTGCTAATGAACTGCTAAAGGCTGATTATTCCAGGTTGTAGTTACTGTACCCAGTGTGTGATACAGCATTCTTACCTGCCATATTTTCTCTTTCTAAAATCAGTTCAGGCATTCTCTTAGGTTTCTTCCAGACCATCTGCAGCAGCCCAAGAGTTAATCTGGGAGAAAGGCCAGTTTGGTACTTTATTCTGTGTTTAAATTCTGTTCTGAAAGTTCATGGGCAGTTTTGTTGTTGTTATTAAATTGTTTCTCTTCAAGATCACAGCTCTTGGAGATGTTAATCTCCTTCAAGTCCCCTGAATCAGTAGGAATTGAAATTGATTAGTGCTTCTCAGTGTGAAATAGCTGACAGGAGCAAGCTCTGAGAATTTTTGTTTTTGTTGGTATTGGCACCTATTGTTTCTGCTGGGATGCTTGTATCTTTTCACTTAATGGGATAGCTGAGTATTTTGGTGATGTGTTTTTGTATTAGTGGACATCAGGCCTAAATGTCAATTGTGTAGACTAGTGTGATAAAGATAAATCAGATCTTTCTTACTGATGACCACGTATCAGAATGCACAGTAAAGGGGACCAAGGTCTAAACTACTCTTCAAATTTATAAGGCCAGACATTGTACTGGATTAATATGTGAGAGCACTGGAATACTGCAGCAATATTATTTGCTGTTCCCAATGTAGAAATGCGTAAGCCAGGAAGATAAGAAAAGGTCCACCAGTAGTTATATAATTTTGTTAGGATATTCTTCCTCTTGCTTTATATCAATAATAAAGAATGGTAAGGTCTCTTTTGGGTTCAGATCAGAAAAAAAAATTGGTTTTGTTAATCCCTTTAGATTATTTAATAACATACACAGGTGTAATAGCTCTGAGCTGCTTCTGTGTTTATCACTATCTGTCCTTTTTTGTCTGTACCCCCAAAACCCTAACTGATTTTCAAGTTCATCTTGAGCAGCAGTGGATACTGGCATTATCCAGTCACCTTTAGACAGTCACAGAATCACAGAATATGCTGAGTTAGAAGGGACCCACAAGAATCATTGAATCCAGCTCCTGGCCCTCCAGAGCACCATCCTCAAGAGTGACACCATGTGCCTGAGAGCACTGTCCCAATGCTTCTTGGTCTCTGTCAAGCTTGGTGCTGTGACCACTTCCATGGGGAGCCTGACCATCTTTAGGTGAAGGACCTTTTCCTGATTTCCAACTTAACCTCCCCTGACACAACTTCAGGCCATTCCCTTGGGTCCTGTCACTGTTCACCACAGAGAAGAGATCAGTGCTGCCCCTCCTCTTCCCATCATAAGGAAGTTGTAGATCTGTGATAAGGTCTCCCCTCAGTCTCCTGTTCTCCAGGCTGAACAGGCCAAATAATCTCAGCTGCTCCTCATACAGCTCCCCTTCGAGGCCCCTCACCATCTTTGTTGTGCTTCTTTGGACACTCCTCTATAGTTTTAGTACCTTATATTGCAGTGACCAAAACTACACGTAATATTCAGGGTGAGGCTGCCCCAGAGCAGAGAGGGACAATCCCTCCCTTGCCGGTCTGGCCGTGCTGTGCCTGATGCCCCCGGGATAGGGCTGACCCTCCTGGCTGCCAGGGCACTGCTGACTCACATTCAACTCACCAGTGAGCAGAACCCCCAGGCACTGTGGCACTGCTCTCCAGCACCTCATTCCCAGCCTGTCCTTACACCCAGAGTTGCCCAATCCCAGGTGCAGAACCCGACACTTTCCCTTGCTGAGCTTTATATGATTGGTGATTGCCCGGCCCTCTGATTTGTTGACATCTCTCTGCAGGGCCTCCCTGCCTTGGAGGGAGTCAGCAGCTCTTCCCAGTTTTGTATCATCTGCGAACTTGCTCAGTGTCCCAGTCCTGACTATTGTCTGGGAAGACATCAAGCCAATTGCTTGGTGGTTTTGTCTTGGTCTTTGTTACAGAATTCAACCTACGTGGCTATAGGCCCAGAAAGCATAACCCAAAGAATAAATTTATAATTTATTCAACTTAATTCTTCATATATTCTTTTGATAACTGCTCCTTGAAAATAGCTGCTGAAGTAAGTTTAAAATAATGGATTCTATTTCATATGCCTATTATTATTTTTGAAGCCTCTTACAGGAGAGAAATTATGCAAATTGGTGTCACGCTAGGCTACTGCACACATGCTGGTAATGCATAACAACTAGCTCACTGATGGAAATGCTTTATCTTAACCAAGAAGTCATTGTCAGCGCTAAGAGAGATTCTTCGTATCATGATTAATAGTTTATTATTTTTCTTACGGATAAAAGAGTATTTCTTCTTATTAAAATCTGCATTAGAATAAAACTACTGTGAAATAAATACTGGAGAATTATGGTGATGAATTATGATTGATTGCATTGTACAATTAAGGTATATTGTGAAACAATAGGAAGATCCCTTCAAAATATTAAGTAGTTATTGGTCACTCTCTGTGAATGACAAAGTGGCTTTAATTCCTCAGCTCTTGCTTGTAAAAGACTTGATAAATAGATCAAGCTCAGTATCAATTAGTGTCACAACAATCATTAGCATTAATGAAGCGATGCTGCTAGGATTGAACCAATTTATTTGTAGCTCCATGACTGCATCTTAAGCTAGCAAACACTACACACAGTAGTGTTATCTAATACTGGGCATGAGAATCAGAATATGGAACACACAGTTCTGTGCAGGACTGGCTGAAACAAGCTCTCGCTGTCAGGAAGCTATCTTGGTGCTGAAGAATTCGGATATGCTTAGCAGGACAGAAATCCAATATAAGATAAGCTGGTTTCAGAAAATAGGTCACTAATGTAAGGTTGCAGTTATTTTTTTCCAAAGTTTATCCTACATCTGTCTTAGATTTCTTCTTCCTCATCCATACACAAAGCTTATCAAACTTTCTGATTAGGACTGGAGTGAAGAGCCTGGTTTTGGTCTGTGGGTCATCATTCTGTTGCAGACTTCATCCTTCCATTTTAGCACTAACACATGCATTTTTTTGCCCTGTTAAATTGCTACCGAAGGAGGAAGAGAAAATCTTCTCAGGTATTGATTTTTCACTCCTGGAGAGTGCAGCTGGAAGTCACCTGATTTGCCACCTACAGTTTACAACTGAATGGGCTCATGGGATAAGCTTTATTTTAGTGCTAAGTTCACAGCCTGAGGTGGAACTGATGTGTTAGTTGTTAGTAACTTGTAAATGCTTTAGTGTATTTTGCTGGTTGGAATTCTATTTCATTAGCTAATATAAATAGCATTTCTGCAATAAGAGTGTCACTGATTACAACTGACTTTGAGTTGTTCTTCTTAACAGGCTTTTAGATATTTGGATCTGGTCTTGGAAAGTAATTTCTGTTTAATAATGTTTAATTAATTTAATAATCATACTAACTGACTAGGTATGTGATTTTACAGCATTTGCTCCTTGGAGTTGAAGTGAAGATATCGAACTGATTAATTAGCTGTCAAATGAATGAAATGTATTGCAGCTCTCTGTGAATGATCAGGGGCTTTATTTTCAATGTTACTCAAAATTTCAATAGAAGTTTTTGTTGATTTCTGTTTTAGTAGCAAGATACTCTTTACCTCACAGGATAAGTATAAGATGACTCTCAAAAATACTTGGTGTACCATGTGCAGGAAATGATGTTTTGCAATAATTTGATTCTCAGCAAAGCATTTGGTCTTTCATCACTGTATATAGTTTTCTATGTTAGTCCCAGTTAGTTTCTTAAATACACCATGCCTACCAGAAAACCTTGGAAGTGTCATTTTCCGTTAATAATACATTTTGCTAATTTTGTGAAAACAAAAGAAATGCTACTTGGACGCCATGAAAGGTGGAAGTTCATCAAGAGAGTTGTGGCACTTTCGAATCACAGGATGAGGTGCTAAATAGTTCTGGAGTAAAATAACTTTGTGACTCAGCAATAGCATCAGGAGTACCTCCTTATCTGACACAGTCCTGCTGAAAAGACTGAAAAAGACACCCAATTAGAAGATTGCAGGGGAGCTGGTCAGAGCCAAGCAGTACTTCACCTTTGCCTTCCTGCATCCTGGATCTGTTTGTTTGTGAAACTGGCTGATCAGGATGATGTATTCACCCCCTGTCCTGAGTAGTTTGATTTATGGGGACAATACAAAGATGATCAAACATTATTGGACCAAGGTTAATGTTGTTCTCATAAATATAAGGATCCCATAGGAGTTTACTTACAAACATTTGTAATGCAACACATTATTAGGCAATGAATCTAAATGAAAACATGTACTGGATTATCTGGCCTAGGCACATACATCCTAGTCCAGATTCCTCCCATACATTTTCCAGGATATTAATGGAGAATTTTCTGGTTTAGATTCAAATATTTCATCCAAGATTTTGAGTTAAGGTTATGATCTTAAATGTACCTTCAGTTCAGAACTGATTTAGGACTGCTGTTGTGATGTTATCATTTAACTAGAGTATTCTATGTTCTCTTTATTTCTAGAGAACTAGGTGACATTTAGATTTTTGTGCCATGATGGTCAGTAGCTGTTTTTGTGCTCAGGTTATTATGGTTGATATTAGGAATGTGGTCATGTTTCATATTGTAATGAACTGGAAGCACAGACAAGACAAGGGAGCAGATAATCCCAATGCTTTCATCAGAGCTGGTGTCCAGACACAGTCCATTGCCATTGGTTATCACTCCGCTCTGGCCGTGTGGCTAATACTGTACTACAGTATCTAGAGTATCTAGTCCAGCCATACAAAGGAACCAAAAACAACCCCCAAAAAACAAAACCCAAGAAAACCCACCAAACAAACAAAAAAACCCCCACACCTCTTGGATTTAAAGGACTTTATGGAGACAAAGGGAGTGTATGTAAACACAAATAATACAAAACTTTGAAAAGCTTAAGTTAGAATACATGGAAAGGGAGAACATGCTTCCCACTTATGTTCTCTCTGTTTCTAATTTTGAACACCCAGAGCTGATTTCATGGCTTGTATATTCAAGTGATACTTGTTCTGGGAACAGAATTTAGCTGCAGTGTTCTTAGATCTACCTTTCATCTATAAATAACAACAGTTCTATTCTGGTTGTCCTGTTTTGTCCCTTATATTTGCCTACAAAAAATATGTGATCAGCTGAGGTATGGTTCTTTTCTTGTTTATAAGTTTTATAGCATCAGTAATAGCTTTTGAACATGCTTTTATCTTTCTCCTCCATCTTCTTCCATGACTAAGTTTTATCCCAAAAAAACCCTACCCACAGCACAATCTGTAATCTCTCTCAGTCCAACTGAGAACAGTTGTAGGATGGTGTCTTGATGGATTTTTTTTTTTTTTTTGGTATGCTTCATTTCAAGATATTCACATTCTCTTTGTTTTAACCTAACCAGTGAAAAATGGCAAAAGGAGAGTAGCAGAGGATGCTGTTCTGACTATTGATTTTCTTGTGCCTTTTGTTGGTTCATTAATTCCTCTAACAATTGCTTCTGAGGTTGCTGTCTGTGTGTGACCACTAGTCACACTAGTCAGCAGAATAGGGTCTGTCATGGCTAGGTGAGGCCATAGCTGACAATGTCAACTTTACCTGCTGAATTCTTCTACCAAGGAGTTATAATTTAGTGTGGGACCAATACTGAGTTATTTACAAATAGTGAAATACCTTACTTTTGAATATGTCATTCTTACTGTTCCACAGTGTTTGTAAATGCCAGAAGTGCATAAGCCTGCTGGTTCACGAGAGAGACAAGAGGGCTAAGACAAATGGAACATTGCAAAAAGGAGCCCAGTCTGTGAATTATTTGTATGGAAGCAGTATTTTTGTTATTTTCACTAGTATTGGCTGGTATTGCTATCATGTCCCTACCAGCTATAAGACAACTCAAAACTGTCTAGTACTGTGTAGCATGATTGTTAGAAAGCACCAGGCTGACGTGAGACTCTTACCAATTCTGAACTCTCTGTGGATGATGCATCTTGCTGTAAGCTAGAAGAGAGTGCATTTTGGATTGCTGAAGGGAGTCACTGTTATGTAGGAGTTGAGTGAGGTGGTAGTGAAAATAGAACAATAAGAGAACAACAATAATAATAGAACAGCTGTATCTCTGGCTTATGAGTCACTTTTCTTCCTACAATTTTTGATGAAGAGAGCTATGATAATAGATTTGTGAGAGAAAATTGCTGATTTTATTTCAGATGTAATTATTTCATTAACAAAATCTGTATATTCTATAAAAAGTTTGGACTTATTTATTTTCACAACCTAGGTGAATATCACAGTAGAACTTCTGGGACATCACATATCTTTCCAGATGGCTTTTCTGAGGCTGTTTAGAGCCATGGAATACAGTCAGTAGGCTGCGGTTCACAGATGGAAAATTGACTTGTGCACTGTCTGTAACCTATACTTCTTATGTGATATCTTATATGATATGCATAATGCATGGAGTCTGTTTATCATGGGAATACCATTAAGGGATGATAGTATGCAGTCATAGATTCTATTGTTGATCTTAGAGAGAAATATTTTCTTTAAAAGTAGAAAAATGTTGCACATTTGTCTGACTGCCATTTAAGTTAGTCTGTCATGCCTGGTCTGATTTAATTTGTTCTGATTGCAAAGGTTTACAAAATAGAAGAGGTCAGGTGTTATGAGATAATAGTGACATTTATTTTGATGGGGAATATCTCTTTTCATGGGTGAAAGAAACAGTGTCAGTGACTGAAGCCTATAAATAAGTATTTGTCTTACCCTATTGTCTGGGTTGGTCAACTTTTTCAAGATTTAAGTTATCCCTGCTTAAAAGAAAAAAAATCATGTTATTTGTCCCTATTCCAGCCTCAGAGCAGCTTGAGTAGACTCCATCAGGTTGTCCTTGAGCTTTCATTCTGTCTTTTCCCAAGTATGTAAAACAGTGTGGAGTGCCAGGGGCTTGTTGATGGCATGTAGTCATGCCTCAAATTGCATAAACGTGTGCAGTCCCAAATAGCTTTCTGTAATATGTTCCCTATCCAGTAGAGTTAATTGCCAAAGTGTAATTTTTCAGCACGTGGTGTGGGCTATTTTGCTTGGCTACAAGGAAAAAAATATAAACACTGGGAAGTTTTCTCCAACTGATGGCAGAAGCACTTGTCATTGGTAGATCTCTTATATGTTGAGGCTTCTTCTGGGGAGGGTACTTCTAAGGTGTTTACAGCTAGCAGCCTCTTTCTGTACATCATTTCAAAGCCCAGAGATGTCTAAACCTTAATGTGAGGGGAGTAAAAGGAGAAGTTTCTCACTAAATAAATTTCTGCTGCAGTATTATAGTGTTAAGATCTGAATGTGTGGTTATTGCAGAAGTGGTTGTGTTCATACATAACTTTTCACTGTATAAATAAAAAGTGAATGGCAGCTTTTGTTAAAACAAGGATGGTTTATTTTTTGAAGTTTAACAAGTCAGCAAATAGAAAAAAACACAAACTAACTTTACAACTTCAGCTGTTCCTCATAATGTTTACATTTTGTGGTGTTTTCAGGTTTTTTAAATTCAGGTCTTACATTATTGAAGATAGTAGCAGATACTGTTATTTTGCTTTTTTGTACTGTAAAATAATGGCTTCTGTTGTAGGGATGCAGTGATGTCATAGATGCAAAAGGCAGTTTTACTGATGACAGATGTAGAACCTTATTTAGATAGGTATTACTTGAGTCCAAGGAAAGTTTGTTTTGGTTTAAACAGAAGAGGTTTATGGTATGTATTTCACATCTCTGATTCCATGTAATGCATAAATATGCCATCTGAAAATGCTGCCATGCTATTACAATGCACAAAAATGCTCACTAAAATTTCTCTTCAGTCTTCCATCATGACTCCATCTTTAAAAATTTTACATTAGATTTTATTTTGCCAACATTGTCTTCTGATACAAAGAAATGTAAATGTGTTTTTAAAATGTGGAGATACCATTTTAAGGGTTATAGTTTTCAGAACAACAGCAGGCAATGGCATTAATTTTTTTTTTAAGGAAAAATGTATTTATTACACAACAATTGCTTAGAGGGACACATAATATTATTATGTTGGTACAAATAGTGCCATGCATCATTTTCTGGCAAATCTGTTTGATAGGGTAGTTGTTATAGTGACAGAGAACTAAATATCAGTCTGTCTTTGTTTTCCTTGTATTTCCAGTCTATTCTCTGTTTCTTTGCACATGAGTGTCTTTAGCATTTCACTTAAAGCATTAAAATCATACATTCAATATATTGTTGTGTTGGGGTATTTTTGTGAGGCGCAGTTGTTCCCATGTTTGTATTCTCCACCACAGCCACCCTGCAAGCAAAGCTTGTTCTTGAGATTGGCTTATCAGGAGCTCCAGATCTGTAGCTGCTGTTTCAGTGCATGTAGAACAGTCTGTTCACTGATTTCAGAGAAGTCTTTCACCTCACCTGCTTCTCTGTTGACGTACTAAGTTTGTGTGTTCAGAATACTGTTCTTTATTTATTGGGAACTTTTGCAGTCAGTGATGGTGTTGTCTTCAGTTGCCTTTGTCACTGTCACACTCCTGTGATTGGACACATTTGGACTTTGCATCTCCTGGTTAAACATACAGGTAGTTAATATACCTACTGACAGCCACCAAATGGGCAAAGTTTTCTTTCTCAGAGAAACCATCAACCAGTGAGCTTCCCTAATAATGAGCAATATAGAAAGGTTAAGTTAATATAATCTTAAATTTTATCTTTTCTTTCTGTAATTCCAGTTCAGGGACAAGATGTATTTTCTCACTACTTGACATGAAATCCTAAAATGGTATTGTCGTTTTCCTAATCACCAGAACTTACCATGTGTGTAATTCCAGGGTGGGAAGGAGCCCTTTGCGTAGGCTGCAGTGGTCCATTTGCTGCAGGATCCACTCAGGAGTGTCTGGGGAAACAACATCTCCCATGACTTGAAGATCTTCTGGAGGTGTTGAGCCAGTATACCAGACTATAACACACTCTGACTGGCACACAGAGAGAGAGACAAGTGCAATTATTGAGGAACATCTCAACAGTGATAGATCACCCCAGTGATGTACCTGTTGCCCATTTTCAAGTTGGTTTGTATTTTATGACACCAGCCAGCCCAGTCTTCACTTTTGTTAGTTGTATGTAGCCCTGTTGTATATAATGAGGCTATACCTACTGATGCCTGTCTGGCCATCTCCAGGGAGCATTACATGAATTTATGGAAAAACCCTGACATAGCTTTTTAAAACCAGAAATAAGACCTCATTTCATGATCTGTGTTAAGTCAATTGTCTAAAATGTCAATTTAAAAAGTGTGCAGTAGAGGGAGGGGAATATTTTGTCAGAACTTGTTAAAATGTGTTTAGAATGGTGCTGCATATGGGGCAATGTTTGAAGCAAATAATACACTAAAGGAAAGAGAAACGATTTCCAGTGTTTTCTTTCCACTTAGTGATCTTACATTTCTGTCTGGTTTTTATTTGTGATTCTATCTGTATTTCTTCTTAAATTAGGAGAGTATTTGATTTCTGTATCATAAGATGCCTTCTCTACTACCGAGTTACTTAGGGCTTTCCACTGTATGTATGTCTGCTTTATTTTCCAGGAAGCCATTGTATGGATTGTTTCAATATAATTCCAGTATGATTGGACTAGAATCATTAGCTGATCCCTCAGATACCTGGGAAATTATAGAGACTATTGGGAAAGGCACTTATGGTAAAGTCTATAAGGTTGCTAATAAGAAAGATGGAAGCTTGGCAGCAGTAAAGATTCTGGATCCTGTCAGTGTAAGTAAAAAATGTTAAACTGTAACTTGATTGTTAATTTAAAAGAATTCTTAGAATTGAAATGTAATTCAAATGTGTAAGATACTGAGAACATCCAGAAGGGAATAATTTTACAGAATGTGTTTACAGAAGGAGTTTAGTACCAGCAACTGATCAACATCATCTTACTTGGGGACAGCATTTGCCTAGTTTCTATTTTAGGTCTATGTAATTCTTCTGCTGCAAATTTAAGTTCTCTTTGCTTGGAGCATGCAAATTATGAGAAGGCAGAGAGGCCTTCCTCATAGGACCCACTGTAGCAGGGGAAATACAAGATGCTGTTAACCTTAATGTTCTTGTTTTATTCTGTGTACTCTCTAAAAGAATTACATTTCCCATCATAGAAACACTGTGAACTTTAGGATATTTTAGAGTTACCTTTTATAAGCAGATAATAGTGTGAGGCAATAATTAAGATAAAAAGAGAAGAGCACTTCCCAGATCCTCCGAGGTAGTTCTGTGCCAGCTCTGGTTTTAATGGGTATTAAATGCCTAGCTTCCCGTGAGAACCAAGGCCCTCGTTTTCAATGGAAAATTTAACTGGCAGCTGTTCAGATTGGATCAAGCTGGGGGTTGATAATGACAGCTGGGCTAAAATACTTACTAAAAAATGTTGTGTTTATGTCATCAGCCACAAGTTAAATTCATTGTGTTTTTTTTTATGTACAGATCTGAGGAAGGCACAGGCTTAAATTTTGTAATAGTCAAGTCTGCAGAAATGAGGAATGTTTCAGCACTTAAGCACTGTTCTGAGGTGTGGCCTGTGTGCTGGTGTAAACACTATATTGTAATTGTCACAGAATTCTTTCATTAACAATTACCTAGAAGCCTTTTCTCATTTCATGGGTGGTTGTTTTGTCTCTCATTGTTTCTGGTGTATGTCTTTCATCATAAGAATGTATTTGGTTTTGTTGATAGCCCTTTGAGGCATAGTGAAATTATTCTCTGTTTCATCCTATCTGATGACTGTAGAAAAAGGAAGAAATCAAAGGTTCATGTATTTACATTTAGCTCACATGTTAAAACATGTATGATTTAAAAACAGGTTAAAAGTCACACATGTGAATTTCTTACTTAGACAACTGAGCAAAGTTAAATATAATTTTTAGTTTTCTTCTTAAGTATATTATATAGTGGAAGACTTCTTGAAGAACAAATGCTTGATTTACACAGGCTTCACTTTTTTGTATGTAAGAAGAGCACAAGTGGCACAATTCGATGTGCATTAAATGTCCAGTATAGAGTTGTTTCAGCTGCATTAAAGTAAAACTATTTAAAAGTACAAACTAAGAAAAAAATTAGGATTTTTTTATCCATGTGAGTTTGTTCTTGCTTTATTTGGAGTCACTGTCTTTATATGTTCTGCATGTTTGTGTTTTTTATTTAGGATGTAGATGAAGAAATTGAAGCTGAATATAATATTTTGCAGTTTCTTCCCAATCATCCTAATGTTGTTAGATTTTATGGGATGTTTTACAAAGCAGATCAATATGTGGGAGGACAGCTCTGGCTAGTACTTGAGGTAAAAACATTTTGACAATACTATGGCTTGCCTTAGCAAGTGTGGTTGGATTTTTGCTTGTTATTGCTAAAGAGTCACAGGCTTTCATGATTTTCTGATAGATGATGTGTTGTAGCCTACTGCTGAAAATCACATCCAAACTTCAAAATTTGTTTAACAGGGAATGGTCTTGAATTTAATACCTGTTTGAATTGCTACATTCTGCCTTCTAAATAAGCAGTTCCTTTATTTTTTTTTTCTCCCTTGTTAGAGGAAACATTAGATAAGACATTTATCTAAACTTTTGGGTAATTCCCCTCATGTATTTGAGGGGAATGCAAAAGATGATGAAGAAGTGACATGGAGAGTAGTTAACAAATAAGCTGCCTGCTGCAAAATTGAACAGAGAAAGTATAATAGGAAAGTCTGTTTTATGGTAATTTTAAACTAGGGACTGGTTGTTGTTGGAAACCTAGCAACAGCCATCTATGAACTCTTCTTGTTCAGTGGCAGTCAGTACTCTTACAATGTCAAATGTATTTTGGTGGTCTTGTTTCCAGTTAAGTGACTGCCAAAGGTGGTTGTAAAATGAGGGTTTCTTTCTGGTCTTAATTGATGCAGAACTCTGCACAGGCAGTTACTGCTCTGATGAGCAAACCATTCAAGCATTTCTTTCTTTCATAACCAGACTGGTAAAAGCTGGGATTCACTTTCTAATTATTGATTGTTTTGAAAATTCCACTCCCCATTCTTGAATTATGACATTCAAGAATAGGAATAGAATATTCTATATAAAATAGAATCAGAATAGGAAATCTTTATTTCCACTACAAGTTGTGGAACCCCAACACCTAACTTCTATGTACTGGAGCAGTATGTAGCTTGAGTGAAAACTTTTGAGTGTGTTTCCTCTTAAATTTCAATAACTATTGAGAAATGACCTTAGTATTTTTGATTTGGTGTTGGTTTTTTGGTATGCATGCTGGCATGGTGTTGAGTTTGGGCTCAGTTTCCTCTGTGTTTTCTTTTTTAATAAAAAAGTCTTGTCTCTAAAGGTCCACCAAGTGCCAAATGACAGAATTTTATAGAGAAAAATTGTCATATACTCAGAAATAAAACTGAATGTAGAATTTGAACAAGTTGGCTGTTTGTATAAACTTTATCAATTAAGTATGTGCATTTCAGGTGGGTTTTGGTGTGCATAATACCAAGTTTGGAAGAAATTTGACTTTATAAAAAATCTGTTTTCTTTACATTTGAAAATATACCAGATAGCCCCTTGCCTTGGAACTTACAGAAGACTTATGCATGCATAGCATGCATACCATACTTGTGATACCATAAATTAATGATACATTTTCAGTAAAAAAGAATATACAAAGTATTCAGACTTTGATCCTTGAGCCTTTGATGAAATACATTCATTTGATGTGTGACTTCCAAACTTTGTATTTAAAAGATGGATTATTTTTTTTCCTTTAGGCACAGTTTGGCCATGTTTACTCACTACAAGCAGGACCTTTCTTTGATAAATGCTTGTGATGAGGAAAGGTGGCAAAAGTGGATACCTTATGTATTTTTATGATGAGGCAAGTCTTGGACAACTGTGAAGCAAACATCTCTATGTTTTCATGTAAATGTGCACCTCTCCACCTTTCAAAGTATTACCATTAGGTATAAAGTTGCCAAATTCATTTTGTTCAAGGTCTTTGCTGGGTTTCAAGAATAGTGTCACAGCTGCAATAGTGTTTGTGGGATGTGTTTTCGAGTCAGGCATTCATTTACCATATCCTACCAAACAGCTGTTAGCCTGTGTTATTTTTCAGTCACAACCAGCTTTTTTTTAAAGTTAGGGCATAGTTTTATATACTTAATTTGCAGACTAGAGATACATTTACTATAGTCTGTCTAAACAGAACATTTGATGCAATGAAAGCAATACAAAGAAAACGTTGGCTTAATGGCTTGTCAGCAAATGGGTAACCATGGGAAGAAAACTGTGCAGTTTCATGTAAATACAGTTGATAGTTGGTATTGACCTGAATGCTCCCACAAATTTCTGAAAGATAAGAAAAACATTCCCTACTAATGAATTAAAAAATAAAGTCAAATTCCTACAGAACTTATCAATGTTTCAAGCGATGAAGTTTTGCTTCAACGTCACTTCTATGAACTCAGACTTCTAGTCTAGTAAATTTTTTCGGTGCAAGGGCAAGTTAGTAATAAGTTAAGGAAAGTATTAGCATATAACAGAAGTTAGTGGTTGAACTGATACACAGTTTTTCATAAAAGCTGTTTGAAAGATGCAAGTCGAGAGTTTGTATAACTTCTTACTATTCTGATTTATGCTATGGTATTTTAAACTGATAATGTTAAATGAACTTGTGTTGAAGTGCATGTGATCCTCTGGCAGAAACGTTGGTAAGGGGGCTGGCCACAAAAACCAGCATAGAGGAGAAAATTCGGTTAAAGAAGGGCAGCCAAATCTCCCATCTTTTTTTCTTATTGGTCAAACCATTGTGAATATCAAGGTAAATAAAAGGAAAGAGAGAGGAGAAAGGATGGATATCAATACCTGTTAGAATGGTATGGATAGTAAACTTAAGGTGTGGATGAGAACATATTTACAAAGATTCCAATTTTACTTTTTCTCTACCTCTTTTGATATTCAGCAGACCATTGGTAGAAAATGCTTGCAAGAAGATGCTTTTTTGGATTAGAATGCTTCTCTTTTTTGACAGCACATGGCATCAAATCTGAGTATAGAGATATGGCTTCTGTCTATTTTATATTGCCTGCTGTCAGTAGCATTGATGGAGTGAAAGTTTAAAATTACTAATTTGTTTCTTCCCAGTTATCAAGTGCATCAATCTACTCTGTCTGGTCTTTGCACAAAAGGATTTTTTCAAAAAAACAACGCATATTTGTTGTGAAAATACTCAAATAATGTAAATTTGATTTCTGAATCCTCTTTTAACACTGAAATACAGTCCTGTTCATACTATTTTTATCTTTTTTGTTGTGCTTTATGAATTACTTTATAATTTTCGGTTTTCTTTTCCCTCCCCTCACTCAGGCTGCTGTATATTTGTATTAACATCGCAAATAAAATGAGTTCCATTGTTCCCAGACTTGTGTTGTAACACAGTTTTGCATGGTAGGTGTTTGTAGCCTAAACAAGTATATTGAGTAACTGAGGACTTGTCTTGCCTTTTCCCCCTCCTCACAACTGCCCCCTTTCCAGCTGTGCAATGGAGGTTCTGTCACAGAGCTTGTCAAAGGCCTGCTGAAGTGTGGCCGAAGGTTGGATGAAGCTATCATCTCATACATCTTGTATGGTGCTCTCTTGGTAAGGAGGTTCATTGGGCTTGTAGTGACAGCAGAGGGTGCAATTCACTTATTGCATACATACATTTTCTATGTATAGAGTATGGTAATGTGGACAATATTGCATGGGGTGTTTTAACAGCAGGGGTTGTATAAAGGCATGTAATCCTGTGGACAGCTGTTTCTGTAGAGTGTGTGCAGATTTTCTTCATTACATTCCCTAGCAGCAGAAGAATTGTTTTTAAATAAGGGAATAAACTTATTTTTGTTACTCGTGGTATATAGGGCCTTCAGCATTTACACAATAACCGGATCATTCATCGTGATGTGAAAGGGAACAACATTCTCCTGACAACAGAAGGTGGAGTCAAGCTCGTTGACTTTGGTAATGACCAATTCCCCTTTGTTTTCTTGATACATGCAGTTTAGCCAAAGGCTTTACTTTCCCTTGGGAAGGCAGAATGTCACAGCGAGACTTTTTCAGAAGCATACTCAGAATTATTTTAAGAAGGAAAAATCCGAAAGGAACCCTATTACAGCAAGAATAAAAATTCTAACTAAAAATCAGTAATGGAGTTTTAGTTTTTAAAAGCTAAACATAATTGAATGATTTTTAAAAGTTCTGAAGCTAGCATTTTATTTACAAAGCTCTTTTGCATTTCAGAAGAAGTGTCAGTTTCAGGGCAGTTGTCCTCCTAATTTAAATTTAGATATTCTGGGTTTTGCATATGAAAAGGAAACATTCTTCTGAAATGGCTTTTGATAGCCTTAAGCATATTTTTTCCCTCTGAGCAGAAGGTAAAATAGACCCTTGGGTCCAAAACCCAACATCCATTTAATTTGTGATTATTGCTCTTAGATTTGAGCATTCCCAGTCTGGATACATCATAAGAAACAAGAGGGAGAAAGAGAGGATGATGATAGAAAGGGACTTGGCAATAGATTTAAAGTCAGTTCAATTTTTATTCCTTTGAACACACACTTAGAAAGAAATTAAATTCTTTAGTCCCTGAGATATGTATGCAAGGGAGTGGACAATTTTATTAAACAGAAGCAGATTATTAGTAATATGATTTATTAATGAAACCAATATAATGCATAAGGTAGTCACCATTGAAAATAGCATGTGAATAATATGTTTGTTTAGCCATCCATGAAGGTGAAAAAAAATATTCACAAAATGAGAGTAGAGTAGAATGATATGTCAAAAAATATCTGTAAATAATACTTTTTAAAAAACTAAAGTATAAAATTTATGCAGTGGAAAGGAAATTGTATACTGGTGATGTCATGGTATTATAAATTTAACACATATACATTGAAGATGCTAAAGTAAGCTGGCACATATGAGACTCCTTAGTATCTTCTAGGGACATAAATTCATTATTTTGCATTGTAAAGGCAACAATTAAAATAGTGCTAGGATAAACATATGACCTGAAGCAAAACTTGGAGTGAGTCCCTGACCTAATAGAAGAGAGGAAGATCCCTTCTCATTCGGGGTAATTTTGGCAGTCTAATCTTTGGCTTCACTCCATTATGGGAAAAGTTGGCTTTTCTCCCCAAAGTAAAATGTCTTTATCAGATGTATTAAAGGCCTTAAGACAGAGCAGTGTGCTACAACCCCAAGTGCACATTCAAGGAAACTGAGACTCCCAATCTTTATGGTGTCCTGTGGGTCTCTCTGATTCCACGTTTAGATTTCAGAGGTTTTCTCCTACTTTTTAAGTTGAGCACAGCAGCACTAGAAAATCACAACAGATATGACAGGCTCAGAAAAGAATTATACTTAAATCTCAAGTGTTCCCCACTGCCTAAAAGTAATGCCAAGAAATGCCCACGTATCTATGAGCTTTCTGACTGAAGAAGTATCACACGCCAAGCTTTTATGAAGTTGCTGTTTTTCCAGTCGTGTCTACTTCTGTAGCCACAGAATGGTCTCTGTAGAATGATTTTGTTTCATTTTTTGCAGGAATTGGAAGATAACTAGAGAAATTGCATGGAATGCAGGAAGAGAAGGGAGTTTTGCAGTTGTGACAGTTGAATGACATAAAATTGGAGATTATTCTTGCTTCGGCGGGTGTTTCTCTATGATGGTGGAGGGTCACTTACATCAAACTCAGTTCCTCTTTTTCCCAGTAGCCAGTTTGAAACATCTTTTTCTGCTTTGCAGAAGAACTGTGTGTTCTTGAGCTGCAGCTGAGATCTATTATAGCTCTACTTGAGGCTTGTGGAGTGCCTGAAAACTGAAAGATCTCCTATTAAGTACCCAAACACAGCGGATGCTTTGGATATTTTTAGGTTAATCCCTGGAACTAATAATCCTCTGCCATTTTGTGGGAATGTTAAGTAGATTTGTTGGTTGGTGAGTGGGGAAAGAAATATGTCAAAAGAAAAAGAAAATAATAGTTTTAAATTTAGTATAGGATTGGATATATTAAATAAGAAATGAGAATGCAAATCAGTGGGGTTAAAAAAATTAAATTATGACCTATTCAGTGAATGCTATCCATTCGGTCCAGAGAATGAGACAGAATCTTGATTTTAAAAAGCTGCTTCATATTCAAGGCTGTACATATGGATACTAGGTCACAGAGAGGGTTACACAGATATCTTTAATTGAGGCTTTTCTTTCTTTTACGGCATGACTTTACAACTAGTTTTTTCAATGTAACACACATTTCTTCCCTCAACTGCTTTTGACAGCGTAATATATTTGAATAAATGATGGTCACAGTAAATTGACCCAAAATGTCTGCAACTTATCATTCATTTATGCTCATGCTCTCTGTCTCTCAGCTCTTTGGTATTCTGCAGTGTTTTGAAATATCCCTAGATAGCAGCTATGAATTAAGCTGGCTGAAGAGAGATCACAGTGAAATGAACAGAGGCTTGTTCTATTAGCCATTAACTGTTTCCCAGCGGTACTCAGGAAATCACTGAAGACTTGAAATTACACTGAAAAAATTAAAAACAAATATAACATTGAATGTCACTATCAGAAATCAAACAATTTAGCTTATGAATCTAATTTTTTTATTCACTGGCAGCAGTCAATGTGTATTATATGTGTTTCTGCTCATTTTTGTCTCTGGGTAATGCCAATAGAGCAATCCACTGTGGCTTTTGTTGTTAAAAAATGTTAAAGTGAAATATATTTCTAAGTCAATATTGGCTTTGTGTCACCTCATTGGAATGCTACTGAACTGAACTCATTCAATTATATGTTGACCACAGCACAGAAGATTTGCTGTCAAAGTTCATTCTGATTTGTTAACATTGTTTGATTGCACTCCAGTTCATTCTTTTGGTTTTTTCAATTGTGCTTCAGTAGTCCAGCCCCAGTCAGCAAAGCTCTGAAGCTAATGTTTTGTTTTAAGTATGTGCTTAATTCCCTAAATGCAAGCTGCAGTGTGAGCGTGAGCTTCTGAGCTTTTCTCATTAGGGAAAGATTTAAGCAAGTGCATAGCTGTTTTGTTGAACAGGAGCCTCTGCAAGTAATCTAGTGAACAAATTTCTGGCCTGTGATGCTTGGCCAGTACATTTCTGAAACAGAAATTTTAAAGTCAAGTTGTAATTTTAATAGTTGCCATTTATACTTATGAAAACAGCAGATAGAAATCTGGGATATTTATGTGACAGTGGAAGTTTTGATATTGAATAAAAGTGCTTCAAACTGAGAGTCATTCACAAAAAAAAAAAAAAAAAAAAAACCCACAAAAAAACCCCCAAAAAACCAACTTCTCAGAAACTCTGAAGAAAACAGCAAGCTGAAATGAATCAAACAGATGATTTGCACCCACTTTGGCCAGGCATTCTGCAGCTGTGCCACAGGTTTGGGTTTTGTTTTCCATATACTTGAAATAAACTTACCAAAATGACAATGAGTTTGAAGCCAAGTTTCTTTGATGTGTTTTGTTGCAGGTGTTTCAGCCCAGCTCACCAGCACGCGGCTGCGCAGAAACACCTCAGTGGGAACACCCTTTTGGATGGCACCTGAGGTAGGCAGATGTGCCTGTCTGGCTTGTCTCCATTCATTGCAATGCACACTTTGTTGTCACTTCCCCATAGTCGGACATCTTTTCTTCCCTTCCTTATGGCTGTGTTTCTGCTTTACATCTTGTCCTCTGTTCAGTAAAAATAATATACTATTAGAGTATACCAAATGGATTTCTAATAATCATTGTTTTCTTCTCTGTAGTATTTCCATAAAAGTACAGCAAATCTACAAATAACTGAGTGTTATGATTTTCCAGCCAAATATTGTATGTTTTGGGATGCTCATCTGTGATGTAAATACAGACTGGGAGGAGAAGGAGAAATTCCTTCTTTCCAGTCTTGCTGTAGTGCTGCACACTGCAAAACCCTGACTGCCCTGTGTGTTCTTTAACCTTAATCATTGACTGGAGACCTTTAAACTTAGACACATGGGCTAGCATAGATTAAAAAATGGGAAAAATACAGGTATCTTAGCCCATATTCACGTATCTTTCTTACATAATTTTACATACTGCTACCCAGACATAACCCTTTGCCTTCTATTTCATGAAGCTCTAAAAAGTTTTAACACATTGTTGAACAAAATTTTGTACTTTACCAAACTATGGGGTGAAAGATATCAATCTTTGTTGTCCCTGCTTAAGGAACACAAAGTACTTCTGAAAAATATGGATTATGAAATTTAAAAACCAGGATTGAAACAGGAGTGGTCTGCTTATTTGTAAGTTGTTCAGCCTTTGTAACAGTACAAGCCTCTTTTCTGGTAAAGGCCAATTTAGGATAGAATTTATCTATTACAAATACACACAGGTCTATTTCTGTATGTTGAAGAGTTGAAAGTATTGTGGAAACATTTGTTTTAAAACATTTCATACTTTTTATGCATCTATTTTTGTTGCTAAGGAAGGCTGATTATAGCTGAGCAGAGAAAAGGCACTGCTGCAAGGGGTCTAAAATTGATCTTGCACAGTCTCACGAAGAATGGTTGATATTTCACCATCTCCATAACAACCAGTTTACGTCACAAAGGAGATACAAGATACCTTAGAAACCACCGTGCAAGCATTATTTATGGAATCACCTTGGTTGGAGACATTTCTAAAATGAGACCTCTATAAAATACTTCTCTAGATAATAATGGACATATTATGAAAGATTTTATTGAACATGGATTATTATAGGTTATTTTTATGGTAGTGTTTTGCTTGAATAATCACCATCAAGGGCAGTAATCATACCAAATTTATTTTCCCTGCCATGTTGAAGGTATTTATTCTCGTGGCAAAAAGCCAAAGAGATAAGCAGATATTTCGATCTGAAAAATTTTGACCTGAAAATACAGCACACATGTAACCAAGATGTGTTATGTACTTGGCATATCAAACAGGAACAGGTGTAGCTTTGAATACTTCCTGTTTTGAAAAGAACTGTTGGAAGAACCAACTCAGTACCATAACCATAGTAACCTATATCACATTTATATACCTGTGTGTGACATAGGCTTCATAGGTGTGCCAATCTGCAAAACAGCTGTAAGGTGCTTGGATATCCACTATGCTGTCATTGAAATGGCTTTTTAATGACAAGTTGCATAACATGCTTGCTCAGGTCACTGCAGTTGCTCATATAAATGACAGGTTTCAAGTGATGTGCAAGATGCAATTTACTTTATTTCTGGGGAGATCTTTCTGGTATTTTTAAAATATGCACTCAAATTTTTTTGTGAAAGATGGAAGATTAGGACTGCAAAAAGATGGAATGTTTTCTAGATGAGATTGTGGTGAGATCAGTAAACACTAGAAAGGCACTAAACTCAGATTTTTGCACTCATTTGCAAAAAATCTTCCTGTCTAAAGGTTTTTGACATAGGATAGAATTTACATCAAACCCAAAAATATCATAAAATAACTGAACAGGAATAAAATGTTCATCAGAGAAATACAAAGCTAATCAGAGAAATAGAAAGCGTGAAGACTTTTTTTAAATTGGACTATAACTACCTCTATGTGAAACATAGGTACTTCAGTCAAAGGTAATCATGGGATCTCATCTGGCAATGAGAAAGATGGATTTATTCTGAAGGGGGAGTGAAGAGGGGAGCTGAAAAAGCTTGCCTTGGAGGAAGAGACTACAGTAGTGTTTCAGAGTAGAATAAAGCACACAGGAAATATTTTCCAATGTAAACTCCAGGAAAATAAAACCCGGAGAAGGATGATGCAGGATGTTTCAAGCTGACAATAGGAATAATTAGATATAAGCAGGAGACAAATACACTGGAAACTGGAATCACTAGATCAGCCTGAGTCGTGAACGGTATAATGAAGAAAACATAGTTTAGGTTTGATATGTTTTACAAAGGGATTATATGACATGGTACTTGAAATAGCAGAAGTTCATAGAAAAATGGTAGTGGCTGAGGGTGGTGTAAGGAAGGTGTTTCAACTCTGTTCTTACTGGCAGCACTCAAAGTAGCAGCTTAACTGCTTAATTTTTGCATGACTCAAGCATCTTGGCTCCTTTTTTCTGATGACTCTGAGGCCTGTTTAGCAATACTAGGACAAAAAAGATTTGTCATTGAGCATTTGTTTTGAGCAGAGCTTGTGATTCACGAAAATTTTGCTGAAAAATGAAAATGCAGGTAAAAATTAGGCTGTGAGGAAGCAACACAGAAACATGACAAGGATAAGTCAGTTTGAGAGCAGCTTTAAAGCAGACTCACTGAAAATGAATAATTGTTGTTTGACCTAATTAACATTGTTTCATACTTACAAAAGTAGAGTCTCAGAAACTGAAACGCTGAATACAAGCATACCAATAAAAGATAAATAAGGCAGGACAGTGTTAGTATGTTTAAAGCTGCCTGTTACCAAACACTTAAATTACCTAAAATATGATTCTATGGTGCTGAAATAAATTCTTTTATGTGCTAGCAGTAGGAATCAGATTTTAAGCTTTTTTACTGAACTGCCTTTACATCTGTGTTTCTAAGCATTAGCATGTCTTGTTTTCAACTTCCAGTATGCAACTGAACAAAGCCTAGTTCAAATAGAATTGCAGATTTCTTGTTCCACACATATGATTAGATTATCGTACTGAAAACTTGACTCTTGAAACAAGCTCAGTTAGAATATCACAAAATAACAGAATCACAGAGTCAAGTAGGTGGAAAAGACCTCTGAGATCATTGAGTCCAACCTATGACCAACTACTGTGTCAACTAGACCATGGTGCTGAGTGCCACATCCAGTCTTTCCTTAAGCACCTCTGGAGATTGTGCCTCCACCACCTCCCTGGGCAATTCATGCCAATCTTTAATCACCCTTGCTGTGAAGAAATTCTTCTTAATGTCCAACCTAAACCATCCCTGACACAGCTTAAAACACATGTGCACTTGTCCTGGTTCAGATTGCCTTCAAAAAGAGACTGACCCCCACCTGACTACACCCTCCTTCCAGTGAGTTGTAAAGTGATGAGGTCCCCTTGAGCCTCCCCTTCTCCAGGCTAAACACCCCCAGCTCCCTCAGCTGCTCCTCAGTGGACTTGTGCTCCACACCCTTCACCAGCTTCCTTGCCCTTCTCTGGACACACTCCAGCACCTCAGTGTCCTTTCTGAGCTGAGGGGCCCAGAACTGGACGCAGCACTCGAGCTGTGACCTCACCAGTGCCCAGTAAAGGTGGAACAATCACTGCCCTGGCCCTGCTGGTCACACTGTTCCTGATACAGGCCAGGATGTCTCTGGCCTTCTTGGCCAGCTGGGCACACTCTGCCTCATGTTCAGCTGCTGTTCACCAGCACCCCCAGGTCTTTTCCCATTGGGCCACTTTCCAGATGCTCTGCCCCCAGCCTGTAGTGCTGCATGCTCAGTCCCCTCATTCAGATTACCAGTAAAGATATTAAAGATATAGGCCCAACACTGATCCCTGGGGGAAACCTCTAGTGACAGGACACCCACTGGATGCAGCACCATTCACCATCACTCTCTGGGCCTGGCCATCCAGGGAGTTCTTAACCCAGTGAAGATTGCACCTGTCTAAGCTGTGTGCTGCCAGCTTTTCCAGGAGTATGCTGTAGGAGACTGTGTCAAAGAACCATCAAGTCCAGGTAAGCAACATCCACAGCCTTTTTCTCATCCCCTAGGGTTTATCAGGCAGGAACCTGCCCTTCCTGCTGGCTGTGTCTGATCCCTTGGTTGTCCTATGTATGCCATGTGATCACGTTCAAGATGATGTGCTCCATGTACAGGTATATGTACATGTTTGGCCCAAATTTAGTTTTAAGAATGGAAATAGAAAAAGATACTTGAAGTCAGAACCGGAGAAATGCTGAAGATAATTTTAAACTGCAGGGAATATGCTGTTATATTTTACTGATAGCTGCTAAAAAATTACACTAGTGAATGTGTACTTATATTTTAAAAGGAACATAATTAAAACATAGTTGGTCCTTTGAAGGATTAATTGTTGAACTATGACATATGACACATGAGTAGAAAAGGCTGTGATATTGTGGTAAAGATACACGAATTCTCTGATAATGAGTTAACCAGAGGTAAAATCTTGGGTCTGTTTTCCTATATTCAGAGATATTTCAGATGTCACAGTATTATTTAAAGCTGTCTCAACCCTGTGTTTTGAATATTTATTACCATGCTGGCAGGAGGAAGTAATGATCAGGTAGATTGCCCCAGACACAGTTTGCCTTTCTCCTGCTGAATGAAGGCATTCTGCTGGGATAAAATTCAGTACATCGGAGAATCAGAATAAATTTCCAAGGTGTTAGAACAGTAGATGACTAGCTTATTTTGTTTTTCTAGCTTAAATTGTTTTTCTTTTCCCAGTGTTCCTTTGTATTCTTTTTAAACTTGGAACATGATTATGTGTGTGTGAAATAAGTCTAATCCTGAAACAATGAATAATATTTGCATTGTTTCAGTACGAAGCTGTGGGTCTACATAATCTAATGAAAAATTAACAAAACTACCTGGTGAAAAGGCACCCTAATAAGTAACTTGCATTAATGTAGTTTAAAATATACAAAGAGAAAAATACAATTTTGCAAAAACCTCACAGTAACTTTTCTGCTGAAGTCAATATTTATCAAAATAAGGGCTGCATTCAGGTCTTAGAATTTGGGGTAAAATTTATTTAATTATAAATACATTAAATGTGTAGCTAAATACTGAATTGGGAAAACCGCGTAGAAAATATTATCCTGTCACTTACCTGGGCTTATTGAATCATAGAATCATAGGCTTGAGTTGGAAGGGACCTTAAAGATCATCTATTTCCAAGTCCCCTGCCCTAGGAAGGGACACCTTCCACTCGACCAGGTTGCTCAGAACCTCATCCAACCTGACTTTATACACTTCCAGCTTCTTTGAGCAACCTGTTCTAGTGCCTCACCACCCTCACAGTAAAGAATTTTTTCATAATACCTAATCTAAACCTATTCTCTCTCAGTATCTTGCATCATGATTAATCAACAGTAAAATATTTGAAAATTCCACACATTTAAGGGGTAAAAGTAATAAATGCAGTAAATAAATGCTAAAGTTGAAGGTAAGTAGCATTAAATAATTTGTCACATAGGTGAAACTATATTAAGCCTAGGGTGAAAAGGGATTTCCCTCTTGACATACATTATGAAATTACATCCTGTTTTTGAGGAGGTTATGGTGCTGGGACACTGCAGTGTACTGGCAATTATTTTTAGGAAGTATTTGCTGTCCTTTTGAAGTGCAGCACTGGGTTTGAGTGCTGTGCTGTGGTTCATGTGGAACTGGGAGTTCCAGAGAGGAACTACAGAAGTGTAAGTGTGGGAAGACATGGGGGAGAGAGTGGGAAAAACTGCTCTAAATAGATAGGGCAGGACTGCATGAGTGAACTGAAGGACATGGAAGTGAAGTGATTTGCTTAAGAACTTACAGCAGGTCAGTAGCAGAATGTGGCGTAGAATTAAGCCTCTAAATGGCTGCACATGATTAAAATGCCTGTGACTCTGAGATGCCACCTTCTGAGAGCTGACATGATTTAAAAAAAGATTTCTTTTTCTGAATATAGATTTTTATTTCTTTAAAGAAATGAAGGAAGTTGCCTTTTACGTCCTGATTTTCCTCCTGCTTGCTTCTTTTTCTGTGACTCAAACTGAAGCCTTAACAAACTGCTGTGGTAAGGAATTATATTGAAGTTGCTTAAAAATCCATAATGAAAGGAGTGGATTTAGAAAGCTGAATTGGAATGTAGAGGTTTCAAACCTTAAAGGACGTTACATACAAGAGAGGCAGAGAGCATAGTGGGACAGCACCAGCAAGCTCTACCTCAAAAGCTGAGTCTAGCAGGATACATCCCCTCCTCCTTTGCCTCCAGGAGAGCTGACCTTCACCTGGGCTAGCATGGCAGGTGAGAAGCACATGGCAGGTGGAGGAGACCTCAGGGAGCATTGCCAGTAACATTAATGACAAAGCCTTAGTCTTGTGAAGGGGTGTGGAGGAGTTGCTTTTATTTTGTTTTAACAGCTATGGAGAGGTTGTAAAGCTTTCATGTAGGGTGTTTAAAGATTTAAAAGACAAATCAAAACAACAAGCCCAAAACATCAGAGAAAATCAGTTCAATACCACATGGTTCTGCACTGAGTTGCCTACATGAAATATGTTTACTTAGGAGGATGGAGTTGGCTCTTAGTTTTTGCTTTCTTTGTGAAGGACCATTTGAAAATCTGTGTGAGGTGTGTGGTATATATACATACTAGTCAGGGGTAAATCTGTGGATCAGAATCAAAATGTATGAATTATTTTATTATGAGCAGTATTGAGTTTGTGGCGGTCTCATGGTATAAAAGCAGGATTTGTGCGCTTGAAAGCCTGTCTGCTTTTCATTACTATATCATTTGGTCCAATAAAAGGTATTGTGTTTTCCTGCAAATGTAGCCTCTTGCCAGAGCAGTCTAATGGTCTCAGGAATATTTCCCTTGGGTACATTAAAAACAAAAATGAAAATTGATTACTCACAGCTGGTAAAATTTGACTACTTGACATATAATTAATTTATAATGAGTCAGTATTAATTGTGATAATTACTTACAGGACTTATTTTAAATGTTATTTACTACTTATTTTGGGAACATTTATAACAATGTAATAATTTTCTGATATACCATGGAAACATTTGTATAATGGTAAAAAATAAGCAACTGAAATCCAAATAAGAAAATGCAGGAATATGGAGCCAATTTCAATCACAAAATTAGTCTTTTTAAAATATATGTTTGAAGAGTGGAAGGAAAAGAGGGAAAGAGGAAGTGATTGAGAGATAAAGATAGATGAGTATCACTTTGGTTTGTCTAGTTCAGTATCCCCAGTGCTGCTATGTGCTATCAGGAAGGCTTTTTTGGTTTCAGTACATAGGAATTAGAAGACTATTTAATATTATATTTCCAATGTAAACGAATGAAGTTGGGTTGTATAGTGTCCGATGGAGCCCAGAAGTTCATTTGGTTTATTTCACTTGACTGGCACAGCTGGCAATCTTGTTTTCCGTGCAGCAAGGGTAACAACTTAGTGCCACGTTCATTTTCCATGCGCAGAGCTTCTCAGCAGTGCTCACACAGCCCATAAGCTGCTTAGCTGCCTCTGTCAGCTGAGCCCAGCAGCAGCTCCCTCCAGCAGCAGCAGCCTGGCCAGCTGAGGCTCCTTCCTGCGCGGGGGGCAGCAGCGCTGGCTGTGCTGCAGTCGTCTCCAGGTAGCACATCTGCACTGCTGCTACAGCGTGTGCTTGCAGCTCTGCTCTGTACACTGTACATACTGAGGCAAAGTGAAAGTAAGTTCACTTCTAATAATTCTGGGCAAACTTGAAGGGGTTTGATGTGTTTTGCTTCACCTAAACATGTATACAGCTTCCTCTCTCTGCACAAGTCAGTATGACTGCTGTCCAAATAATTGGTAGTTCTCTGTATTAACTGCTTTCCTTCTTTTGAATCCACCTTGGATCTGCTGCTGTACTTGCTGAAGTTCAGAGAAATACTTGTATTGATTTCAAAACAAGCTGAATTATATCCTTGAATATAAAGTTTTCTTGTCTGGATATGAGGCATCTTGATGATCTCTGTGAATTTTTGTGTTTCTGTACAAGTTATAAATCACACAGAATGCATCTAAATTCCCTCCAGTTAGTGTGACTGATTTGTTTATGTACCATATTTCCAGACCTGTGAATTCCCTATCCCCTCATTCTGTACCAGTGTGACCCTCAGCACAATTAGTGTTGACAACTACCATCACACTTTCTGTTTCTCTGTCTGGTGTTTGAATCCTTTTCAACCTACAGCAGTATGACTGGGCATGAAATTGTGACGAAATTACAACTAAAAGAAAAGATGACAGCCTGTCTCTGTTTCCTTAGCAACCCAGGCCACTGTGTGCATGCAGCAGCTCATACTGAAGTGAAAGACTTGGTGTTTATTCCCATAATGTTTACTAGCAAATCCCAGGATTAGCTACATCACCCCCTAAAGCTTTGCCATGAACATAATGTTTGCAGCAAAGCAAATTATCTCTTCTGTTTCACTTTTACAAGCAAGGGAGGATTTTGCTGGATTTAAAATTGGTACAAATGTGATGTCTGCACAAGGAAGAGAAAGGGATAGTAGCATGTTCTTCAGTTGTCTTCTGGACTCTGTCTTCATGCCCCACTGGGCAGAGCAGGCTTCAGCAGTGCTGAGCGGTACTCTCAGCTCCAAAACTCCAACAAAAAGTAGGGATGTTTAAAAAAAAAGTGTCTCTGAGTTCCTGATAGAGACGTGATTATAAACAAAGATAAGTCAATAGCCTATCCCCCTTTTGTATTTGACTTTTAGAGATTTTTGCTCTACAGGGAGTAGCAATAGTTTTCAAGGCAAAAGAGGACTGGGGCATACCCAAGGACTTAGCTGGACTGTACACTGTGACTTATAGAACACTCTCTTCTTCACATTGCAAGAGAGTGTTCTCTGCTAGTCAACACATAAAGCAAACTGCTGATGGACACCTTTCATCAAGGAAAAAACTATAAAACTTTCTTCTTGCTTTAAAAATTGAAATCAGTGGCATCTGTGTTTCTCCAAGGGGTACGTAAGTTGGTAAGATTCTAGTAGTAAGTTCCACAGAAACTGAATATTTGTTTCAAAGCAAAGCGATTGTTAAATGCGTGTACATTCTACATACTGGGTGAAGTTAGTTTTGTATCTTTTCTGTTGTATCCAGTTGTGAGGCTAACCTCACTATTGTCAAGCTAATAGTCTAGAACATACTGGTTTGTATGGCCCACTGGCTGAATTAGTTTTTTAAAAAAGAAAACATATTAAGAGGAATATTTTTTTCTGACATAATCACCATAGGCTCTATAACAGAATGGAGGAGAATCTAATGGTGTCTAATTCCCCTTGGTTAGAATGGTAGCATTTTGCCATGGTATGATTATACTGCCATGTCCTGGGGGTGTTTCTTTAGGTGTGGAGCAGAAGACACAAAGATATGTTATACATTCCTTTCTCTTCGGTAGGTAATACACTGGAAAGGTAAAAAAAGCTCTAAGACTTACTAGTGTAGTTTGTTAAACTTTGTAAGACCAAGATATACAGCAGTTTGTCATTGTCCTGTAGGCAGAAGCAATTGTGATGTGCGTGTAGGAAAAAAGCATGGTATCTTTGAATGTTTTAGGCAGGCTAAGTGTGTGGCATTGCTGATGAAGTCCAGTGTGACCTTGAGCAGCTCCTTCTTTTCCTTTTTTTGAAAACAAAAATGTGTTCCTCTGCATCATAAAGTTTGAGAACAAATAGAGCAGTATTTGCTAAGGACTCAGCACACTGATGAGACCCAGGCAACTTCCAAGATAACCTCCAGGAAATGGGCTCTAACAGATTTTATACTAAGCAGATAAATATTTTTCATGTGTTAAAAAAGGAAGGAGAGCACAGTACATAAAGTTAGCCAAGTCATGGTCGTGGAAGCCAACTTGGATGATTTTTTTGAGGAAGTGTTATTGAATATGCAGATGATTTGAGGAACTCTTTAGAAAACCCCCCAAATAAACAAGAATTATAAGCTTCCTCTTCAATCTCTGAGCAAAATTTCAATGATAGCCTCTTCAGAACATATTATTTAAGTATCTCTGATGGATCTCTACACTGACTTCCTAAGTTTTTGCCTTTGATTTTTTCTCTCAAAAATTTTATAAGAAAATGAAATTATCATAAAGGCCTCTGAAACAGGAGTGTGTTTTAAAGCACTCTGCTTGAGCTTTGTAGAAGCTGTCTACTGTCCATATTTCATGAGATAGAGTGATCTCTGTGGTGAGAGCAAGGCTATAGTGAACATTTTGAAGAACTAAAAATTATCCCAGAGCTTTTATTTAAGACATTCTGTTGAAGAGAAGGGAGGTGGAGAAATGATCTTTGTGTGACAACTTTGAAAAACACCAGATTAACTGACAAAGCTCTGCCTCTTCAAGCTGAAGGAAAAGATCTCAGAGTCCTCTTTTGCTGTGCTTGCTTTTGTTTTTCCCCTTTCTCTGGCATACTAACTGGAAAAATTGAGGAGAAAGGGTGATCTCAACACTTGTCAAAACATCAATAAAAAATTTGGAAGCATCTTCATTTTTCCTGACTGATTTGCTCTAGAAAAAAAAAAGGAATTAACTGATGTGCAACATTAATGCAAATCTGCCCCCGAAACATTTCAATATGGCTTTAACTGTGTTCAGCACCCTTGACTTCTGATAAAATAAACAATGAGTGCACTACCGTGGGGTCACGAGTCCTGATTTCTATGGGCCTGACAATTTCTATGGGCCTGTTGGCTAGAATCACTGCCAGAGTCAGGAATGCCTTTGTTAGGTGCAGTTTATGGAGAAAGTAACTAAGAGGTTAAGATGGAATCAGCAGCTTCTCCAGGAAAGGGTTTTTTTATAACAGGCCTCTGCCAGCGACTACTTGCATTGCTGACTTGCACACTGCAATCTGTGCAAACTGTTGTTCCAAACAGGAGCCCTAACACAGGAATTCAGAAGTAATGCAGTAGTTAAAAAAATATAAAATCTGTTCTAGAACATAGGTACAGCCACCCTAGGACATGTTCTTTTTATCTGAAGTACAAATTATTAAAGATACTTTAAAAACTATGGGAAAAAACACGGAAGTTTAAACTAGCAATATGCAGGGATCCAACAAATTTTCAAAGTAATTGTTTAAATCAATGAGATTTGGGAAGACAAACTTGAGACACAATTCCAAATCATAATAAAATACAGTGAAGCTGCAATTTTTGTCTCATCCCTTTGTAAAGATAAGGGCTAAATTTAAACTTTGGTTTGAATCTCACATTTAGATCCAGTTGGCATGAATAGTTAGTGTATTAGAATGTGATCAGTGAGTTGGCTGGAAGTGTGCATTAAGTTTGTGATGTAAAACTGTTCTGGTATCCATGGAGAGATTCCTGCTCACTTGCATTTTTCTTTGACATTTTTCTTACCTTAGAAATCTTAAGTGTTACCCAAGATTTTTTTTAAACCAGTCAAATACAGTAAGTAGAAAAAAACCAAACAACTGGAAAAAAAAAGGTAGAAATCACTGATGGAATATCCTTATCTAAAAACCAGCTGTACAAAATGGTCTATCCTCAGGAATAGTCATAGAGGTTAATAAGAATAACATCAGTAGGGTTCTCTGCTATTGTAATAAGTTTCTGTAAGTCTTTTTTTCAGGAAAAGGATTTAGTATTGTTGTTCTTTGTATAGATATCTGAAGCATCCCATGGAACTTAATGTATTTTTTTAAAAAAGAGAGATTGTTTTTAAAGAAAACAAACCTAAGAGAAGTTCTAATTTACTGTTACCTTTTTGTGGTGTTTCTTCTGTCAGGTATATACAAGCAAAAATGATATGGATTTGATAGAGACAGAGCATTTTAGACATGACCCAAAAAAGTACCTTCATGTTATATTGGATGAAATGAATTGTAAATTAGATTAAAGCGTTGGTTTCTCTGCTTCTCTTCTGATAGGTCATTGCTTGTGAACAGCAGTATGACTACTCATATGATGCTCGGTGTGACGTATGGTCCCTGGGAATAACAGCTATTGAACTGGGGGATGGAGACCCTCCTTTATTTGACATGCATCCGGTGAAAACCCTTTTTAAAATTCCAAGGTATGGCACTAGATGGCTCTCTTCCCTCACTAGTTTGTTCAAAGGCAGTCTAGTCAAAGGGGAAATATTTGGCAAATGTTTGTGCTTCAAATCCTAAGAATCTCTTCTACAAAAAGACAATAAAAAGCTGTTAAAGATCGTTTTTCAGTCTGGCTTCTACAATAGTTTTTATTTAGAACTCCTTGAAATTATGAAGACTTACTTATTTGTTCTTACTTTAGAATATAAAATCATATCATATCCAGGTACCTTCCTTCCTCTTAGCTACTACTGATGCAAACGTTTATTTCAAATGGAGAAGCCAGCATCTGTAACTGTTAAACAATATTTTCAAATATTATTCTTCTAGAGTCTTTGGTTTGTTTTACCGTAAAAGAAAAACATACAATTTTGACAGTGCTATGAAGCAGTCTGACAGCTTCAGCAAGCTGTAGTCATAACTTATTTTTTCATTTACCTGAGGATGTTAAAATGTGAAGATTTGGATTGTCATTCGTGGAAATTCCAATATGAATTATATTAGATTGGATATGAAAAAGGGATATGAATTTTTCTATATATAGTCATGTATATTAGCTGTATTATTTCATACTGTCTATATTTGATTTCATTTGTTTTAATTTCATCGAGTCTTCCTGAATAAGTTGAGATTGACAGTGTAAAACAGAGTTTAGCAGCAAAACAGTTGTAATAATAGAAGAAATATAGAAATTGTCCATCATTGATTAGACTGGCATGTTCTAGACTTTTCCACATTTTGGCTCATGAAGAATCACCACTGACTTAGCAGTTTAAAACCTTCAGCAATACAAGTGTTTGACCTTTTGTTGTCTACACAGTTATCATAGGCTTTTAAAATTTCATCTGATTGCAATTTGCATTTCTGATTAAGTCTATTTATATGCAGATGCAGTTGTGCTTAGTTCTGGCTCATACAGTTCTCTCCTTCTCCCCAGCTCAGACATGAACTGCCACCACTCTTTCCAAAATTATTCATACTGAAGCAGGAGTTGATCTTGTTGCCTTTTCATGAGTGTAAAATGGGTCCAGGCAGTTAAGGCAAGGGAGGCTTCAGATTACTAAAAGAATATCTAAAAAATTTATCAGTGCTCAACAGTTTAAAAGGACAGAAGTGATAACAAAAGTAAGAGCAAGCAATAGGAAGATACATAAAATAGGGCATGTAGAGATTTGATTTCTGGCCGCAGATTACCTCTTTCTCTATGTGCTGTTGCGTCTCTGACTTAGCAAAACAAAGGTGAATTATCTATCTGATTAATCAAATAATGTGTACATTTATCAAATAGAATAGCATCAATTTTTAAGTTGAGATATTTTCGTTGGTGGTGCATTATATAAACTATAGCCTTGCTGCTTCTAACAATGCATTCTTATTAGATGAAGTGAACTAGGATGAGTGCTGGATGGCATGAGCACCTGGGGTATAGGAGACAGAGCTTCTCTCCTGATACTTGTTTGAAATCAATTCAGAGGGATTGCAAATACAACAAAAAGGCGAATTCCCCTCTTAGGGTAGTTTTACAGTTCAGAAGTATTCTCAGAGCAGCTCTTGATAACTAGGCTGAAATGCACACATTTTTAACAGCCTTTTCAACATGAGCATTGAGGCTTTTCTCAGACTGAAAGTGGTTCTTCAGAGCACTGGATGCTGAATATGCAGCAGTGACATATAGAAGCATTGGAGCTCACCTTCTGAGACTGTTCAATCCAAAATCCTGAGCACAGTTATGGTGTGGCTGTGGTTCCCTACAGTCAAGCTCCATTCTACCTGGAAGTGCAAAAAGCTTCTGCAAATGACAAACAGTAAATGTAATGGGTAATAACATGCAGTGAACATAATGGGCTATTGATTCATTGATTTTTGTATGTGATTTCTGTATATGTTCTCCCAGGATAATTTTTTGTTGATTGGGCTGGTTCGACTGTAGTTTGGCGAAGAGGTGACATTGCTATTTACACTAAAAGACACATAGACAGCACTCAGTCAGAGAATTATCAAGAATCAGTTCCTTGTTCGCTTACATTCTTGACTTCGGTTGATCCATATCTTTCTACTTATATTTCCTCCTGTGTCCTAGACTGTCTGCTTCCTGTGATGCTAGTTTCTTTATATTAGGAGAAAACTTTGCAGTGGTTTTCAAGTTTCATTATCAAACACTGTTTAATAATCTGTTTTCATGAATATTTTAAAATGTTAGTAATGGCAAAACTGCCAAAACTAGATACAGAAATCTCTGTGTGTGTTTCTGTAGACTTCTTCCATTCTCAAATAGTTAAGTTCCTATGCCAGTTTAGTCACTGGCTTTTTTTCTAGTGAGAGCCAATTATGCTTTTAGCCTTGGCACAGAGTTTCAACATAGTAAGCAGTAGAGCTATACCTTAGTCTTAAATGATTATAATTTAAATCAGTGAGTCTTTACATCACCTTTACAGGATTTGAATCAACCATTAGATGAATAATTTTGTACTGGCAGTCAGAGCAGTTACATACCCCCAAGATCTTTGGAGATATCTTCTTGTGTAGAGCTCAAGTCAAGGACTTCTGTTAAACTTACTGCCTCTCAATTCACATCTATGTTATGTAACTTGGGCCAGGGATGGACTAATCTCCAGATTGAATGGCTCAGAAGTCAGCAAGGGAGCATATCTGTGAATACACTACAGAGTCCCAAGATGTGTTATATGGTGTTGTGGGAAGAGTAGGTTTCTTACACCCATTTAAATTCAGATTTTCTATCATTGGGGCAAGCATCATAAATGTGACTGGAGGCTGAATTTATCTTGACAAAGTAGCTTATTTCTGGAGGACAGGTGAACTCTCAGAAGTCATTGAGTAACTTCAACTTGGGCATGAGAAAAAAGGATGATGCTACTGCGCTGCACTTCCCTCAAAGCCTGACTAGTGTTTGACTAGTGTTTCACAACAGGAGATGCTGGATGCTAAGTGTTTTTGAAAACACAATGTTCGTTTTAAGGTGCCTTAAGTATTGACTTCATACTTGTGATAATGTGGCCTGAGCTGTAAGCCAGATCTTCCTATGGTTAAACACTTTTTTTGTCCTGCCAAAAATGTAGTGTCTGTAGCAAATAACTGATAGCAGAAGTGGAGTGAAAAAGAAAATGCTAGTTAATTTTTAAGTCATTAATTTCATTAGACTCTAGACCTTATTTCTATGTATATTATAGTTTTAGAAGAGAAGGGAATACAAGTTCCTGGACTAATGCAAATTTGAAAAACCTCGTTCATTCATGAACATTTTGTTGTATGATAGTGTTTGCAGTATTTTTGTAACAGTTGTGGTGGCACATGCACGGGGCTTTTCTTAAAACTGCTAATGAGAAGGGGGCATTAGCTTAGAGCAAATGTTAATGTTCTGTTTTGCAATAATGCACATATTCTCTCTCATCAAAATGGATTCTTGGATCTAACTAATAAATCTCCTGAAAAGGGACCTCCAGTGCCTAGAGATAAGAGATAAATCATACTGAGAAGACACTGAACCATGAAATTATTCTGTTAACATGTCATCTGCCTAGAATATATTTTCAAATCTCCAACAGAAGGGTCTAAATTATGAAAGGAAGGTGGCCTAGCGAAGTTGGTAATTTGGGAGTTGATACTTTTAACCTCTTCCATCTGCTGTCACTACTTAGGTGTGTCGGTTTTGGCAAAAATATTACAAAATGAAAGATTCTCAAATACCATTGTACCTCAGCTTTTTAAAGTAAAATAGATCCATAAATTCTTCAAACTGTGTTATCTTGTGAGAAATGTTACATCATATCAGTGCTATCTCCTCAGGTATCCTGACAAATCACTGGCAATTATTTGAAATTTTGAAAAGTAGCAACTATAAAAAATACTGAGGCAAAGAGGAGATAAAGATGGTATATTATAGTCTGGAAAGGGTGGGTGGGGTGTATGTACCAGTGCAAAGTGAGGATTTCAGATCGTGTTGTAAAGATCCTGCTTTTCAGGATTTGTCTCTTCTATAGTCTTTTATAGTCTTTTTTACAGGGACATGGTAAAGAGTAGTTTCTCTAGGTTACACCAAAACCTGACATTCACAGAAATTAAACCAGATTCTCCACTCATGTCTATCACTCAAGTGTTCTTCTGAGAGCAGTGGAAAGCACCTGTTTTAAAATTGATTGATGATAAGAAATGGCTACTTGATTTTCTAACTTACAAAATCTGAAAATTAAGTGAAATTTCATCTAAAATTGTTATGCTTCATGTTAAATAGCCAGGAGTGGAATGGAATTGAGCTTGTGAGTAGTCGTTGAATGGTGCAGTTCTTCACCTGTGTTGTACTGTGTTGAGACTTACAGCTCTTGGGAGTACTTATAAGTTTGAATTTACTGATGCTTGACTGCTTCAGCAGCTGACCTGCATCCAACAGGATCAAACCACCTCCTACCCCACTGGAACTTCAGCTTCATAGTAGTTTGTACATAGGCAGTATCTTCTGTGCCACCAGTACTTTCTGTGCCCCCATACACTCACCATTTATGTTGGAAAATAAACTCTAAAAAAGATCTTCAAGAGTACTCAATTACTGTAATTTTAAAGATATGATCATGTCAAGAGAGAGAATAGATAATAGAATGTGACTTCAGTAGACAGAGTGACTATGGGACAGCCCCTTGCACCCTCACCTTGCTTTGTTGTATACCTGTGAGGCATCTGGTGCAGTGCAGGTATTTCATCCATCTGAACAGGTAAGATCCATTGTGGGGACATTTTGAATGCTAACTTTTTCTAACATAGCCTTTCGTATTTCAGCCTCTCATATTCCAGCTTTTCTGTAATTTTGCCCTCTGCTTTGGTATTGACATGATCCTGATACATCACGTAGCATACGCTTTTATTGCTGTTGCTTGGAATTGTAATGAAGCGTAAGTATGTGTTGTAGGACAAGAAAGCTGAGAGTTGATGGCTTTTGTAAAACAAAATCCAAAAGAATTAATACAATTGTAGTTACTTCATATAAAGTGTTTAAGGTAATTAAAGGAATATGCTGAGAATAGTCTTATGGTAAATAATTTGACATTAGGAATAGAAGTTTCATAGCATAATGTTTATTTCTCAATATGGAAGTGAAGCCCAGTTACAACAATGTGACTGAACTTCTTCAGAAGACCAGATTCTGCCTATGGTTATAGATAGGGTGTTGTGGTGTCTGTAAAAGCTATGTTTAACTGTCTGAGGAATAGGCTGACTTTTATGCAATATTTTATTGTCTGATACATTGGATCTCCATTATTTGTGATTGTATTTTTATAGAAAATTCCAAATACTAAAAATGTAAGGTGACACATTTCATTTAGTGAGGAGAATTAAGTAACCTTGGAATTCTCCTTAGTTGGTGTATGAACAACAAAGCAATTTAAGAATAGTCTATCTCTAGTGAAAAAAGAGACAGGTCTGTGACTAGGCATTGGAAAGACCACAGCTAATTCTTCAGGAGGTTACAGACTTGTCTACTATCTTGAACCAGTGAAATATGACTAGATTTCAAAATTATTTAACCCCCCAAATATGTCATTGGCCAGCTAGTGGAATTTCCTAGAAGCACATTGTGTTTTATTTCTGTTGCAATGCTTTAAATCTCCATTCTGTGTTTGATTTTTTCCAAAGAGTTCAGGATCACTGGTTTCACAGCAAGGGAAGCATTGATGTGTTTTTGAAAATGTCAGAAAGTGCATGTGCTTGACTGTATTTTTTTCCATAGAATCACAGAATAGTTGAGGTTGGAAGAGATGTCTGGAGGTCATTTTGTCCAACTGTCCTGCTCAACCTGAGATGTCTGTAGCAGATTGCCCAGGACAGTGTCCATACAGCTTTATCTGCAAAGGATGGAGACTCCACGACTTGTCTGGGCAACCTGTACCACTTTTCAGGCCCACTTACAGTGAAAAAATGTTTCCTGATGTTCAGGTTGAACCTTCTGTGTTTCAGTGTGTGCACATTGACTCTTGCACTGTCACTGGGCACCGCTGAAAAGAGCCTGGCTCAGTTTTCCTTACACTCCCCTATACCTATCACTGTATTGATGATACCCATTTTGAGCTTTCTCTTTTCTGTGCTAAACCATCCCATCTGTCTCAACCTTTCCTCATGTGAGAAGTGCTCCAGTCCCCTGATCAGTCCTGGTGGCCATTTGCTGGACTGTTCCCAGTAGCTTTGTGCCTCTGATGCTGGGGAGGCCAGAACTGGACCTCTGCAGTGCTCTCTAGTGTGGCCTCACCAGGGCAGAAAGGAAAGGAAGGGCCACCTTTGTCAGCCTGCTGCCCACACCCCTCCTAATGCAGCCCAGGGTACCAGCAGCCTTCGTTACCACAAGGGCACAGAAGTGGCTCAGGTTCACCTTGGTGTTCACTGGAACCCTCAGTTCCTCTGCTGCAAGGCTGCTTTCCTGGTGGCCAGCCCCTAGAAAATACTGGTGCAGGGCTCTGCACTGCTTTTGCTGGACTTCTGAGGTTCCTGGTGGCTGTATCTCCAGCCTGGTGAGGTTCCTTCCCTTTGGAGGACAGCACAGCCCTGTGATGTATCAGCCATTCCTCACAGGCTGGAACATGAGCAAACTTGCTGAGGGTGCACTTTGCCTCATCATTAATGAAGATGTTGAATGGGACTGGACCATTTTTACCCTGCAATACACCTCTAGTGGTGGATGTAGGGATTTGTATGATTTGACAGTACATACACAAAGTCTACAGGGAAACAGTTTTGTGCTGTGAGGACAAGGTATTTTAGTATTGTTACTATCCTTCTGTCTCAGAGTCTGCAGCAGTGCCAAAAGACTCCAGGGCAAGGGCACTGCTCTTGTAAGGATGCATGGGACTTACTAATTACTAATTCATTCCTAATAGGTATATGAATTGATAAAAAGTCAAATGGATCCTTGGGTTTGAGTATCAGACTCAAGTAGATTCGTGCTGGGGTTTAACAGAGTAATGAGTAGCTTGTAGTACTGTTACCTTCGTTGTATCATCTTTACTTAAAAAGCAGAGAGCTGTTTTGAAGACTGTACCAAGTGTGTGTCTATAACTGGGCTTTTAAGTCTGGCAGTAAAAAATCTAAAACAAATCTAAAGAAATTGACATGAATGCTGTTAGCAGCTTTATTATAGCAAAATGGGGTTTGTTTTCCATTTACCTTATGACTTCTTAATATATTAGAGATAGTGGTAGAATATTATAAGTATTTTTATATATTACATAAGACAACAGGGAATCAGCCCTAAAATTAAATCATCTTGGTGCAATTTCCCTCCTTTCCTTTCTTTAACTGTTCAGTTATCACGTAACTTACCTACAACTGCCTGTTTCTCATTGATTTTCTTTCTCTTCCTTATTATAAGTAATTTACAGATAGAATTTGATTTTGCAAATGCACTCTTTATTCGTATGTATTCATAGCCTAATTTCAGCAAGTAATTGTAATTTGTGCTCTGTGGCTTGCTGTTGAATAGTCTGTTGTAAGCATTTACTGTTTCAGCTGTTAAGGAGGACTTTGCCTGCACAGTATGCTTCTGATTTTTGATTCATTAAGAGTCTCTCCTCCAACTGGCTTTCTCATGAATAGAAGGGTATTGTTTTATAGATATATTCTTTGGTGCTTATGTAAAACAGACTGTTTCACTGTGTGTTTCCTGCCAGTATAGTTGTTGCTGGAACACAGAAGAGCTAAAATGTATGCAGCTGAAATGAATTCATCAGGAAACTTGAATAATTGTGAAAATCAATGTGCTCTAGTCTCAACCATTTTCTGACAAATAACAGAGTCACTTCTGATGCTCTTTGTTGCACTCTGCTTGCTGCACTCAACTGCCTCCGAACCCTAGGTAGAAGCTGAGATGCCTGAGAGATGTTTTTAATGCCTCCATATGCAGTTCATTTCGTGCATTAAATGCACAAAACTATTTTAGTCATCCAGTTTCTAAGGTAAATTATTACTTTTCAAAATCCATTGCATAAGTAATAACAGACTGCTAAGATACTGTGAATGCCATTTTGTTTTGCTCTAGTGGAAAATTTCTTGCTGACAAGGTCAAGCCTTGCAGTCTGAGAGCAGTCAAGTGATGAAAGGCACATCCAGCAGGAGGAGAGGTGGGAGATGGACATCTACTGTTGTCTCCTTCAGAAGTGAGGATTTGAAATATGGTTTAGTTAGATTTAGGGGATAGAGCTGACCTACCAAGTCTTGTTTTTATTATCGTAGACTAAAATTATGTTGGTTTTAGCATGCTTTCAAAACCGCTTGCTGTTTCTTGACAGGACAACAGTAGTTAACAGCTTTGTCTGTAGTTGTCTTTTGGCAGTAATACTGTCGTCCTTAAACAGATTACATACTGATTTTTAAGGAGATTCATGCTATGGTGCACAGTAAATTGAAGGTTGCAACGGAGAAGATGTAGCATGGCTGCTTTCTATTTCTAGTGTAGCAAAATACTTATGCTCTGCATTTAAAATGAGTTCGAAGATTGTGAGGAAATCTCACAATAGTTAACAACCAATTTTCTACCATTTACCCCAGAGAATAGCTACCTTTCAAATAGATAGCTCACATGTAGTATTGCTTTGCCCTAAGGCATTTAATGTTCAGGTAGTTTTATGATTGATTAATAAATATGTGTTGCTATAGAGATAAATTCTTAGTATAAAAATAATTAAGATAATCTAGGAGGCAGGTTGCTCAGTAAAGAACTAGATGGCTATATTTTCAACATATAAGCCTAAATCATTACCAGAGGTTGCTGAGAGGCTGCTGATGCTTAATAGATAGGGTTTAGATAGATTACCTGCAGTACTAAACAATTTACTGGGAACAGAAAATGGGCTTCCAATACAGTCTAGAAATGAAACATCACAATTATTTGAGGTACTCTGTAACCTTGGTAACAATTGGGAGCAGTGACATCAGCAACAATTACGTGCTATTTTGTCTTCAGTTTATCACCAAGGTAACCAGAGCAGGTTTCCCGGCTTGAAATTTTAACAATGTCGTGGTCTGGTATTAAGTGAACATTCATGAAGCAGACTACTTAGGATCTGTTAAAGCTGCATTCTACTTCCATTTTAAAATGATCCTTCAGGATTTAAACTGTGTAAACTCCTGTGTTTGTGTTTTTTTCTTACCCCCACCCCCCCCGCTTTTTTTTCTATGAAACAGCTGCAGGCAAGTAAAGCCTTAGTTAATTCTCTAAATTCTCTAAATACTGGAAAGAAGGAAAATTGGAAAATTTATTTCCTTATCAATTCCTTTCTGTGGGCCTCAAATACCAAGTATTGCAACTGCACACAAAGGCTGCAGATAGCACGATGTTATTTTTGGGTATGGGATTTACCCACAGGGGAGGACACATGATGTTCCCACACTGAACTTCCTTGAGGGGAGCTCTGCATTGAAGTCTAGTTTCACGAGAGATTTGTATTCAGTGCTGCCAGAGGAAAATACTGGATGAGTAATTCCCTCAGACTTCCTGGCTATCAAACATTCATAGTCAGCCTACCTTACCTTGTGGTTGTGCCTCATGATAACCATCTTCATGCTTAGTCCAGAGAGCTGTTTGGCTTTTTGCAGTGGATTTGGAAAAGGTGATGTTTGAATTAAGGTGATGTTTGAATTAAAGTTTTGTTGTATGATAGAAAAACCTGTACTCCCCTTTTTAATTGCTTTCTGATTGGAAAGTTGTGTGATGTAAGAGCCATAATGCTGGCAGGCAGGTTACTCAGACCTTACAGTCTGTCGTGTATGTGACTAAATTTTAGTGAGAGATATTTTATATGAAATGGTGATAAAGCTTATCTGTCAGTCATGGAGCAAAAAGAGGAGACTGCAAAAAAGCTGCTTTTTTTTTGAAGTTTGGAACACTTGTCTTGGGTGAAAGCCATATCAGTGCTATAAATATTCATTCATAAAACTTGAATATTTTGCCTATGATGTCTTACCTTGTAAAACACTTCCTTTTTTTTGCATGTGTCTTTATCCCTAGATTGCTACCCATGCAAAATACACACTTGTGTCTGTTGAATTATTGTGCATTTAACATGTGGCTTTGCAGGGTCATTGGTGTGCAGGCAACTTGCCATACCTGTGCCTTGGAAATACAAGTCAAAACTTAATGTTTGAAGGAAAGTAATAAAATTCTGTTCTGGTTTGTAGTGCAGTCCTAACGAAATGAAACTTCATTACACGCCATTACCCTTTTGGGCTTCCAAAATAAACTTTATAGCCTATGGCTAAGATTGGAGTTCAGTCGCCCACATCATTTATAATGAATTGAGCCAAGTAAATTAAATTAGATTTTTTCAAGAAAAAAAGATAATCTGGTATTGTGGAATGAATAAAACACCTTGTACATTTCACAGTTCCAGAGATTTTCATGGAATGTAATTGAAAAAACAGATGCCTTTTTTCCTATTCAAAATAGAACATTGATGTTCATATTTATAAAGGAATTAATTCACTGGCTGATAGAAGCAGAAGAAAGTGAACTTTTTAGATACTAGCCACATTCTAGTGAGATTGTAATTATCCTTAGGATTGTAATGGATGTGTGTTGGTTATTTTGTAATAAAAAGTCACCAAATGCCTATGTGCTTTGCTCTCTAAAGTAATTTTCAGAAATATGCAATAAAAAGTAATCACACGATTTGCAAACATATTTGGTGAAAAGGAACTGTGCTTTGAAAGGTATTGATTTGCTTGTTGCAGTTATCAGTTTGATTAATGTTAAGATTTTATGCAGTATATTTAATCATTACTCATGATTAGTGCAGTAATAATGCACTACACATAACTGCACATTTACTATTAACAATTAGTGGCTTATATTTCTTTTCTATCACAGATATAGTCGTAAGTTAGAACTCATAAAATTTTTAAAGAAATATTTATTGGAGTAGGCACTGGTTATAAATCTTTATAACTACAGTATTCAGGGAGTTAATAATGATTTCAGTGGGTTTATTTCATGATCGTGAAACACCATTTAGATTTCTGTTGTAGTTCAACTTCTCCCAAGTTTTCGCAACTGTCGTGAGACTAAGGAAAAACTCCCAGGCAAGACTCTAGATAGTGCATTGTCTGCAGAGAGGCCACATTTGACATGAAAAAACTGGACTGTAGTCAGATTAAATGACTTTGCAGTGCTAGGTTCCCAAATGTTACAGTGCTGTTTGAAGAACTAGCAAGCAGGGAATGGGGAAAGGAGAAAGAAGAGGGGGAACGTAGTAAATAACTATGAAGGCCTGGTGAAATAGCCTGCAAGTTGTTTCTGTACTAATGGTCAGTATTTATGTATGGCTTAATGTGATCTTGGGAGTGTAGGGATACAAAGCAATGGCCATATTCAAGGGCTGCGTTTCAAAGTGCTGTCTCTCATGACAACTAAAGAGCCCTTAGTGAAAATTGACCAAAAATTAATTTGAAGTGTGGAGAGCTGAGAAAATAAAGCCTTGAGAAACCAGAGCTGAACTCATAGATGATCCTGCTTTCAGCAGGGGGTTGGAGTAGAGACCTTCTGAGGTCCTTTCAAGCCTGTGTTAGTCTGTGCTGTGGGGAAAAATGTTCACTTCATCCATATAGAGGTCTTAGGAGGAATTTAGGTAAACAGGATAGTTTACCTACTTACCCAGTCTGAATAAACAATTACTGGACTAATTTGTCTAGTGTTGTTAGAAACCCTTAAAATTTTGCATTGAAAGCATACAGGTATAAATATATTAAAGGTTTGAAGAGTGAAAAAAACCTGGTAGAACTTATCAAAACCATGTGAATTTTCCATGGCAGGTGTAATTATTTTTACAGAGGTCTATATTTGTTTTATTGAAAAAGTGTCAGTATTTTTATAGTGTATCCAAAAAAGAATTGGAGGCAACTTGAACGTGGCCCTGCTTATGTCTAAGATATAAGATCACTAAGGTAAAAGATCTTTAAGACTGGCATTTTAATCTACTTGGCAAATGAATGTTGCCATCCCATGAATGAAAGCTGTATTTACCGCACCATAGTCTCTGAGAGCATTAGGAAAAAAACACTAGTAGCATCTTTCATCTTTCTACCTGGCTGACTGCAGTGATTATGCTGTTTAGTTTGGTTAAATTAGCTAGAATGTAACTGCTAGGTTTCTTCATTCTCAGTGTAGTTATATCAGATTCCCTCTTACCAGACTGTTCACAAATTAGTACAAGTGCTGGATAAAGATGTTTTGAATTACAATGAGGTAGATTCACTGGGCAAGTTGATGATCCATGATCTGTTGCCAGCTCACAAACATGTCAGACTTTTAGAGCAGGCAGCATCTGCTTAAACTGTCTGGGGACACAAAAAGAACAGAAAACATCTTATATTATGACAAAACCAGAGATCTGACTTCATGAAAGTGTCATTTTCTTCTTTGTTGAGCCATTCTGTGTGTTACTTAAAATTGAGTGCTCATGTCATTTTAACAAGTATGTTAACACTTTAACCATCACCTTAGTTACTCATAATTAATTACTGAGAGGAAATTCAGGAAGCAAAGAAGAATTGTTTACCATATTATATCCTCTATTTTTGTCATAGATGTATTTTTACCACTCTATGCTAGTTTTGACTTTGGGGATTTTGGTTTGTTTTTCTTCACCTTTTTTGTCTCTCATTTTTATGTTTGCTCTTCTCACATTGTTAGTACTTTGATATTTTCCCAATCTTGGCATTGGCTTGTCTTTCCTTTTGGCAGGATCCTGCTTCCCATCTTCAAAATATTCCCTTGTCCTATGTCTGTCATTTACCATTGCTTCTTTCAATTATTAATTTTCTCTGAATTTTTAAACTTATCCAGGAGATCCTTCTTTTCAGAGCTTGCCATAGAATGTTCAGCATGAGGTGTGGGTTAAATCTTGCATTAAAAGAAAAGAAAAATCCTTCTTGGTCTTCATGTGTTCCGTGATGTTGTAATATATCAGCTCTGCAGTGGTCTTTTTGGTCTCTTATTGCATCACTAATTGCTTTGCTACACATTACATGCATCATTAGTGGTTCTTACCTTAAATGTGTTTTAACTGCCATTATCCTTTCCTAGATTCCCTTGCTTATGTGAGTAAATATTTTTCCCAAGGTATTTTCTATGGCCTGTCCAGCTGTTTCAAGGAGCACAGGTGTTTTACATTAGTGTCTTAACAGGTTTATTGGGATACAGTCTTACTATATTATTGTCATTTACTTCTGCATAAGAGAGCGTTTATTTGAATTGCAGTCACAGGACCTTTTTGGTAATGAATAAATTTTCATGTTTCTCATAATATGTGTATTAGTCTTCACCCCAGTTATAACCTGCAAGTATTCATAAAACATACAGGTTTTGTTTGGTTTGGGTTTCTTTTTTAAAAAGACAATTTTATTATATTTTATATTATTTATTATTATTATTTATATTTATTATTATTTATATTTATTATATCTTATTATAGAATAAAGCTGATTGGATGGAACAGGAGAGGGAACAAATAAATTTCATTCCACATAAGTCCTCTTGCTCAGAAGGCATATTACCTTACATGATAATTCCTTTTTTAAAAGATGGTATTCTTACACATCTTGTACATTTCTTTAGGTTTCAGCATTTATTCAGTCTATTGCTTCAGAATATTTATAAAAATTATCGTTCTAATGGTCCATTGGAAGTATGCCACCATTAACTAATCTATTCCCTCTGCAAGTGTTTATTTCTGAATTAGACGGGCAGTTCATACAATACTAAGCTGAAAAACATAAGTAAAGTTTGTGTCGCAACGTACAAAGGAAGTGTAATCCTTACTTCCTTTGAAAGTGCAGGGTTTAAGTGCTTGCTTTTGCTGGGTATGATGATTGAATTGCAAGTTGAATCTCAGCCACATCAATCATGTGATAATAAACTTCTTTTATGGAGTTACTGTTAGGCTTATTTGTATTTCTGTAGAGCCTCAACTAAGAAAATGCTTGCCTTTGTGAAATGGAGGGATAAGAAGGTATCTTCCTCTTTGAAAATAAGAGCTAAATTAGACAAAGAAATTAAGGTAAACAAGCCAAAGCAGAAAAACCATTTGTGTGGTTTGGTGAAGCAAGTTCCCCTTTTCATAGGAGCAATGTAGTGAAAACATTTTATTGTTGATGGAGGCCCCAAAAAGCATGTCTCAGTGAGTTGAAAAGTCACAGATATCCTGTGTTACGCTGCGTCCAGGGCAATCGGGAGCCTAATGGGAGAGTCACCATGGCATGACAGGGCCTTTGCTCTGCTTTGCCCTCCTGGGCAGAGGAAGATCTCAGCAGGAGCACAGGACTGTGGTACACTGTTCCATGTCAGACTCCAAATGGTCTAGTTCTTCCCTTGGCAATCTTCCTATACCTAAAAGAAACAGTTTGTAGCATCCCTCTGTGTCTTTCTTGAGCCAACTTTTAGCTTTCCAAGAGTGGATCTGCTTCACTGGGCAGTGCCTTCAGGCAGGTGTCCTACTCAGTCCTCTTAAACTGGCCTTAATGTACCGTGGGAGTGTGAAACACTCACAATTCAGGAATTGTCCTTAGAAATTTATCTGTGGGATTTTCGCTTTCAGATATAAAAAGATATTTTACTTCCCCGTAAATTTCTACAAATGTGCTGTGTAACTGCAGTATTTTAATATTCCAGCTACAGAAGTGTAGTGTCTAGACACCACCATATGTATTTCAGTCAGGCAGAGAAGTATTGCTGTCCTATTTCATTTCTTTGGCAACTGACATTCTACTGCTTTGCAAATTCACAGAGCAATGATTTTAATAGAAAAGCAAAATACTACACAGCACTAAATATGAGAACTGGTTATAAATAAAAATTGTTACTATTACTTCTCCTGTTTCAATTGCTCTTAATTTGCATGTGCCTCTTTAACTCTCTGAAACTTCTGTGAATAAATGAGGTAACAAAACATAATTATGAGTCAATTATGCTAAGTTTTTGGTTGGAAGCTTGACCACTGGAATGCAAAGCTGTATGTTTTCACCTCCATACAAAAATATTTCTGAAATTAAACACTTGTTTCTGTCTCAGTGAAGCCAGTAACTGAAACTGGAAACTGAAGAATAAATGACAGAAATAAATGATGCCTTGTCAGGTTCTGAAAAAGGCTAATGAAACCTTGCAGCTGCCAAATCTGACTGAAACCAGTGGCCTGTGAATTGCAATGTTCAAGGGAAAAAGTCAAAGATAATCCAGATGTTCCCAAGCAGAACACTTTGCAATACTTTTTCATCCATTTTCTTTCTGTTTGTATGGACTAAAAAATTACATAACCAATATTTGGGTTAATACATTTTCTGAAGGTTATTATTTGACCTTCAAGATAATTTAGTGTGCTTAGCCCATGATTTCTGTCTGTACTCATTATTTTAAAGGTGATGTTTATCAGATACATACCATTTTGAATCATGGATTGTTCATGTGATGGAGGTTTCTTAGAAAGCTACTTTTGGCATTCTGTTTATAGTCTTCCTGAAGCACTTCTCTTTTGGAAATGCACAAAAGTGAATCTTGACAAACAGAAAGAGATTGTGCATAATTCTGGAACTGACTACCTTTTACCATTTATTTTTGCTCATTATTTTCCTGCCTGATGAACTATTATAAGCAGGAGACTTGTGAATAAATCTTGATTTAAGTGTGCTTTAAAGAGCTAGTTGATATTTTGTTCATTGGTAGGTTTGAATTTGTTTTGCAGCTGAGCCCATATTTCATTGTTCATTGTTAATCTGCTAAGTCACCTACTTATTGGCAGCAAAATTAATAGTCATGTAAAAACATAAGCAAAAAGAGGTAAATGTGTATTTATGTGTTATAGATTACATAGCCATCATTCTCTTCTGAGAACGAGGGAAAGCAGGAGTCCAGTTTGGTTTTTACTAGATCAGGAGCCTGTATTACAAAAAAAAAACCCAAAGCCAAGAAGGTGGATTACTCCCCTTGACCTTTCCAGGTAATTAGAATCCTGCAGTCTGTTTAACTTTCAATTCAGTATAAATTCATCATATGCTCTTGGATTGAGTCCAGACTTCTGTAACTGTGTATAGCCTATGGAAAATTCCAGTGAAGAGAGAATATCAGATAACTCTGTTTCTGTAATTAAAAGATAGTAAAATAAAAGATAGCAAGAAGAATGTTTTTGTTTCAGTAATGAGGCAGCAATGTCTTGTGTTCTGCTTGCTTTTAACTGATTCTTTTCCCTCAGTAGATTTTGGTCTTGGTTTAAAGCAGCATAGCCTTGTTAGAACTAAGGTGCTTACATGTTATATGAATAGATATATGGCTTTGATAATTCTAGAAGAGAGGTTGTTGAAGTTGTATTTTAGCACTTTTGAATTAGATATTTACTGAAGAAGGAGTCCTTAGAGAAAAGGGAGGGAGAGAGTTGGAAAGGAGATGACACTGTCTAGAAATGAATTGGTTGCTACTGAAAAGGTGTCTGGAGAGCAAACTCAGCAGGAGCATACTCCTTCTTCCCCCTTTCCTCCAATCTTTCTGGATGTTCTGTATTTTTCGTTTTCACAGAAAAAAAGGTCATTTTACCAGTGTTCTCTAGGGGCTCGGGAAAGGGACATTACTGGAGAACTTTCCAGTCTAGGTCTCTGATTGCTGTCTGTTATTGGTTGTTCAAGCTGGCAGTGATGAAATAAGAAATAGAGATCTGAGGGCAGTCAAAGTAGACTTCAGCACCTTAAGACATTTGGTTGAAGGATCAGGAGCACAGGTAGTGATTTCATTGATCTTTCCAGTAGCGAGGAATAATATTGATGAGAATAGGCGGATCCATCAGGTCAGTGCATGGCTCTGAGGCTGGTGTAGTTGGAAAAATTGTGAGTTTTTTGACCAGGGGATGATCGTTCAATGCCTGGTCTACTGTCACCTGAGGGGATGTGCCTTTCTCAAAGGGGAAAAAGAGCCCGGGCACAGGAGCTAGCAAGGACTCATTGACTGAACTTTAGCTTGAAAGAAGGAAAAGGAAAATATCAGGCTTGCTAGTGATGAGTAATGAGATAGTGTGCCAAAACTTGAGAAAATGAATAATCATAGGATCCCTCAATCTGCTTCGTGAGATGGCTACAAAATACAACACCTGAAATGTTTCTGGACTGGTGTGCACAGCAGAAGGAACAAACAGGAGCTCGAAGCTTTGGCCCAGTCCTAGAGATTTGATGTCACTGGCATAATTGAAACCTGGTAGGATGGGTCCTCTGACTGGAGTACCCTGTTACAGGCTTTTAAGGAGGAATAGGCACATTGGAAGAGATGGGGATTGAGATGGCATTGTATGTGATGGAAAGGCTAGAATGTCTGGAGCTCACTGTTGGAAATGGCACAGTTGAGAGCCTCTAGATAAGAATCAAGAGGCAAGCAAATAATGCAGATGCCATCATGGGAGTCTGTTGTAGACCTCCTAGCCAGGACAGAGGTCTACAGGCTGAGGGGAGGCCTCATTGCAGCCTTCAGCATTGGCACAAGAGGTTGGGAAGGGGTAAGTACTGAACTCTTCACTTTAATGACCAGTGACAGGACCAGAGAAAATGATATGAAGCTGATCCAGGGGAGATTTAAGTTGGATATCAGAAAAAAGGTTTTTCACCCAGAGGGTGTTTGAGCATTGCAACAGGTTCCCCAGGGAAGAGGTCACAGCAGCAGGCCTGACGCAGTTCAAGAAGCATCTGGACAATACTTTCAGGCATGTGGTGTGATTCTCGGGGATGTCCTGTGTAGGGCCAGGAGTGATCCTGATGGGTCCCTTCCAGCTCAGTATATTCTATGATTTGTATATAGTTAGAGTACTATGATTTAGCATTAGTTTCTTCTCTTGCCCAAGAAAGTTCTATGTAATTGTGCTGAGTCCTATGAAACTAAAGATGCTGTAAAGTAGCTACTATCTCTTCCAGTTGTCTCATATGCTGTGATTTGGTTATGTACAGTCTTAAGATACGATTTATGCCTTGTTGTCTGTACAGTCATGGGAATGCCAATGCCTACAGAGCTGGGTAAGAAGATTTAAGGGAGATTGGTGCCTGATACTATCAAATAGACTTGAAGAATTATTGGCATTTTGAGGATGTTCCATTGCCTGTGGAGTCCCCTAGATCAGCACAATTGGCAGACAATTGCTTTAGGCCTGGAGCTATTTTGCCCCAGTCCCATGCTTCTGATATAGCTTCCAGTTTTGTTGTAAATCCTGTGTTCTTTTTGATCTCCTGATCTCTTGAGCCAATTGCTGCTGTAGTTCCCAACAATGGAGGCTCCATGTAGCAGCATTCAGATTGGTGGTATCTTTCCTAAAAAGCAACCTCATATGCCTGCCTCTATATACACAGATGATTTTGTACTGATTCTCCACTTCTACAAGTTTCTACAGTTTCTGTCTTAACTTCACAGAGCTGATAACAATACACTGCTTCCTGCTAAGTGGACTTTAGTGAAATATATTAATTGAAGTCAGTTGAACTTCAGTAGACTTTAGTTGGAGACAGACGAATAGGAGAGTGTTTAGGGTCTGAATTTTTCTTTCAGATCAGTGAACACCTCTTATTGATTTGAATGGGCCACAAACCAAGTGTATCAGGAAATATCCTGAGCCCTTTTGAGAATTACCTGGTTATTTTTGGAGAGTTACCCAAAGTGGAGAGTCCTGCTCTGGAGCAGCAGGACATTAAACTTGTATGTATGAGAATTTATGAGGTATTAATTAGTGTCAAGTATTTCATGTATTTTAATAAAACTAATTCTTTTTCTGTAAGCTTTTATAAGGAAATCTTACTATTATGTGTGGTTGAATTTGTCCTTTTTCTCTGGCTGTTTCAATTAGTGTTTTGAAATATGCCTGAAAAGTGTATTTTTCATGTAAAAATTAGTTGTGTATAAACCTAGGAAACTGTCAACAGATCTACAGCTCTTTACTCTGCTAGAAAAATAGTCCACAACATGATTGTGGGGAGTGGTGATTGTCAGAGCCTGTACATGGTGACAGGTGTTGGTTGTTCATCTGCTAATTTCTCATTAGAAACAGTGTGGTAGATTGATCAGTTGCAGTTTGGTAATTGGAGGCACTGTCGTGATTTCTGTTGGTAAAATGTATGACTGTTTACTGAAGTCGTTTAAAAAATATTAGATGTGTTTTCAGCCTTTTTAAATTTTGTCATAAATGAAAATATTTGCTTTGTCATTACCAACAAATACCTATTATCCATGATCTGTAATTAGATTCACAGTTTAACGTAAAGAATGAGTTGTGCTCACTGGACTGCATCATTGGCCTTACTGTGGTGAAATGACCAATTTTGATTCACCAGCTGTGACTTTGGAGGCAGTTTGAATGATGGGAACACATAAAGCTCTACAGATTAAAATATTTCCAGCATACAGCTATGTGTGTATCACTCAGAATTCAGCAGCAGTTGCTGAAGTTCTTGCTTGATAAGCTAGCTGATGTCTTCTTGTCCTTAGAAGGAACATTGTTCTTCTGTACTGGTGTCTTGTACAGTCTCAACCCTACATTCTTTGCTGAAGCAAAACTCCCAGTGAAAAACAGCATTAGAATGGCCATGGAAAGCACTGAATGCAAGGATAGAAAAACTACTCACAAGGGCAATGAATTTGCCTAAGGAAACAGAGTATGTAGTTCTGTGACTAATTATGAATTATAGAAAGAACTAAAGGAAAAAAGACAAAGTTGGGAAATAAATGGTTGATTACTCATCTTGCGTCAAAAGAGAACATTTTCAAAAGACAAACCAAATTATAGCTGGTTTTCCCAATAATATCCCTGTCTACTCACTATTTCCATCAGACGTAATATAAAATAAGACTATGTTGTGCTTCAGCTTCTTTTACATGTGCAAAGATGATTGAAAGATTGCATGCAGAGTGTTCTAATTTTATATGAAAAAAGTAGAGTAAGTTATGTCAGCAAGTTAACGAGAGGTAGCTTTTTAGTTTTTCTATGAATGTATTTTGAGTGCTGCAGAAATAGCCAGGTGTTGACAAAATGCACTGCTGTTTGCTGGTGCAAGTAAGAAGCCACAGAGCTCCATATAATGGGATGAACAGAGTCTGGAATGAAAAATTGCCCTAATTTAATCCTTGAGCTGAAGTGGTCAGGCAAGTGTTGTTTTTCTGTAGCTTAGCATCTGATGATGCATATGAGTTGTTTTACCTTTTCTCTTTAATGAGATATGAATCAGGATATGAATTACAGGTATCTTCCATTAATAATGGATTATTAATTTCAAACTGCAAAAGACCAGGTGTGCTTAGGAAAAAAGTAGAGTTACCTTTGCATATCTGCCTTTTCCTCTTACCCTAAAACTTAGAGTCTTTACTGCAGAAGTCCCCCTCTGGAGGTACCATGGGAGCATTGGTGTTTTCTGCTATCACTGTGAAACAGTTTCTAGGGTCTTAGGCAAAATGAAGGTAGGAAGGTGATGCTCTTATGCCTCTTTCTGGAAATCATTTATTCACATGATGGCAGAGAAGAACAGACTGATTTTTTTTTACTTTTTAGTTAAGGTAATTTTTTTCACCAAGGGGAACCAAATAATTTACAGCTGCTAATAAATTAAGATTCTGGTTTGGTTTATCAGCTCAGTTTTGCAGATCGGGTACCTGTAAATCAATTTATAATGGTTTGAGTACAGAGTTGAATGGTTTTGCTACAAAAGCATCAAGAATAACATTGTATCTTTTATCAACAAATACAAAAGTATCAAGCGCAAGATAACATCTGTAGAGTTACTGCTCCCTTGGTTGTGTTGATTTGGGTCAGCCAAAGAGAGTAGCTATCAGCAAGAGCTTAGTAGTTTTGCAATTTGTTACACAAAACATGTTCTGTATGGTTAAAAAGATGGCTTTCTCCATTAATCATTAGTCTGCAAATGACAAACTGTATTTCCTGAATGACATGTACTCTGCTGATCTGTTCTTCCATGATGAAATCCTGCCTGTTTTCATCATAACATCTGCAGCTAGTGTAAAGTATCTCTGTGTCTTTTATTCAGAAAGTTCCTTGTGAGATTGTTAACAAAGCCTCCAAACCATATGCTTTTTGTCAGCACCACTGTTACCATCTGGAAAACCTTTTTGAACATTATGAACAAAAAAGGCAAAACTGCATATTTCATTAGGAGTAATTGAGCTTTTGGAAAAGCAAATTACTTTGCAATGAAATTCAAAACTTCACTGCAAATAGTCAGTAGACAGTGCAAGTATAATTCTAAAAGGAAATACACTGTACTTCGCAGTATAATAGAAGCTGGTTGTTCATCAGAATCCAAAATGTCAGATCGAGTGCCATTCCTGCAATATAAAGAGTGAAACATACACTAACCCCAGCTGGCTGTGTCTTAAGGTTGTTTGTAGTGGTCAATTATGTGGGATGTCGAGACTGATGACCATTTTTATTATAGACAAAGATATTTTTAAAGTTTACCTTTCTTTGATATAGGATTCTTTTTTCCTAGAAGTATACTTAGAAATAGTCATCTTTTTTTAAAATGCTTGTAAAAAAATCAGATTCTGTGATGTGCATGAACATATGAGCCTGGTAAAGGGAAAACAGCTATTAAATGTTACTGTCATTGAAAATAACCAGTCATATATATTTTTTTCCCTTAATAATAAATTTGCTAAGTAATGCACATCTCAAACATTCTGGATTTCTTCACTTCATGAGGAAAAGTGTATTCCCTTAGTCTTCTGAGACAAAAGAGAAAGGTAATAAGATAGTAATTTCAGCAAACTTGTCATCCTGTGGTGTAATTTGATGGCTGCATTTGTTTTGAAGAGATGCAGATGAACAAAATGGTCTGTCTATTACAAAGCCACATTACATTTTTTTTAAACCAATTTGCTTGCATTTTTTTGAGTAATTGTTCAATGGAACTCCTTTTTCAATGAATACGCATGAAAAACTCGTGAATATTGAGCAAATCAGCACTAATTTATGTTGCTTATGCTGTTTTCCTTTTTGTTTTGTGATATGTTTCCAAGCAGTGTTATTCTATGGAATGCAGCCACAGTATAAATGGCGTGATTTGTGATACAATCCAGAATATTATTGTGTGTTTCTGTTGTAGAATAAGTCTTCAGTAATACGTGACCGTCAAATGCAGCAAAAGATAAATCATTAAGGTTTCATAAAACACCTCTGTAAGTTTAATCTTAGAAAAGTTAAATTAGGCTTCAGTACTTAGCAAATTTTAAGCTGCAGAGGAAAGCTCTGGAGGATAATGTAGTTATAATATAATATTAATATAATGTAATAGAATATAATATTATTGTATTATGTTATGTTATATTAACAATTCCTGCTGTAAGTTGATCCTTCTAAATTTGAGTCTCTTAAAATTTGGTTCACTTAGTATGACTTATGGGCCTTACTTTGTATGTTTACATAATTAAATTGTAACGGTAAAAATCAGGAAGGAAAGGAATTTTATGTCAAGTACCATGGAGCTTATCAGAGTTGAAAAATTATTTTTAAGAAGGCTGTCTTACTATTTTATATAAAATACTGTCTTCTAGATGTTAATTTAAAAATAGTGTCTATTTTTAACAGTTTTAGACTTTACAGTGTCATCCAAACTGAACATAGATTAAAAGCCAGACTGAAAATCCTACAGGTTGTTCTTATCCATGCTTTAAAAGTTTTGATCAGAATAAATGATCTTGGGCAAAGGCTTAAAGTGGTTTGATGGCTAGGTTAATACTGCCTTTTCAGTCCAGGTGAATTGGAGGGGAGATGTTGGGAAGTACACTGTGAGCTATACTGACTACCAGCTTCAAAGGTATTGACGTAAAAGGAGAAGGACATGAAAACAGAGCTGTCACTGAATAAGCAACAGCAAGAAAAAACCCAACAGGCATCTTAAGGCATCACACAGACAATTTGACTATTACTTCCACAATTATCATTTTCTCTCTGATGGAACGAGGAGCATCTTTGATGACTATCTGTGAGATAGCATTAACATTTTAAAACTCAAATCTTTGTTTTTCAGAAACCCTCCACCTACTTTGCTACATCCTGAAAAATGGTGTAGAGGATTCAACCATTTCATTTCACAGTGAGTTTTTTTTTTTCTTTTTAAAATAGCTTATTCAGCAAGACCTATGTGTGTCAATCTGAAAACAGAATTTTCTTATGGAGTTACTGCTTTTGCATATTTTTGACTACAGTTTTCTTTTCACAGATTCTAGACCATGCCTCACTTTTTAAAAGCTTTACAGAACAGTTTGACCTTCTTATGTAATTTTCTTCGTTTGTGTGTCTCTTGATTTTGATGGACCTGGAGCAGGTTTATAAAATATACCTGATTTCCTTGATGGTTTTCCATTGAAATTTTATGTTGAGGAGAAAAAGGGATAGTGAAAATGAGTGCTGGTCAATTTAAAATAAGAATTTTAAAGACAAGAAAGAAAATAATTGCCTTTTTTCCACTTTAATAAGGTTCAGTAGGTTGTAGATATGTATTGGTACTAAATATATTTAATTGAGCACCAGTAGTACCAAGAGTATGATGGATGCAGCTGTCACCAAACTAAAATATGCTTTATCTTTTTCTTTTTACAGTGACACTAGAAAATCACAGTTTAGTAGTTGCTAGCATTGTATTAAAAAATCTTACTTCAACTTGTATGAGTGAATTTTAGTATTCAATATTTCATTGGAACCAATTACAGCCCAAATTGTGTAATGTGGGGAATACATTATAACAATATCCCTACCTGATACTTTTTTCAACTAGTTGTGTACTAACGTCTTTCCATTTTAGAAGAAGTTAAAAATAAAAATACAAATGCAAATTTTAGTAGTAATCTGAAAAAAAAATGACATTTACTATGCCAATCTTTAACGAGACAGGAAGGTGAGATACAGTGTCTGACCCACGGAGGAAGGACATTACTATTATTGCAGCAATTTAACTCAGGATATCTTCAGTGTAAGTAGCAGAAGAATTTACAGATTGAGTACAGATTACAGCAGGGCAGAGTGATCCAAGTTCTGGTTCTCCATAATGCATTTCCTTGTTTACACAGCAGGGTACATTGGGATCTATGGCAGATCCAGTGTTGAAGTACGAGGGTCACCAAGTGGTGGATGAATTTCATTCTGTTATAAAAAAACCGTTGGTTGCATTGTGTTTAAAGGCTGTAATCTTTATTCTGGGGGACCAGCACTAGTGGATCATATTCCACTTGTGCTTTAGAAAGTCACTGCACCTGGTAAATAGCATTACATTCCTGCCTCAGGAACACTGTGCATTAACCTTCAGCATTGTTATATAGGTTTTTCTTTCTTGGTAACTTCCCTTTTAGAAGTCCCTGCTGAGCTTGAGAACAATATAAAAACTCAGCTAAACGTTTCGTAGCATTTGTTCAGTCCTTTAGTTTAGCTTGCACTGTTCATAAAACAAGTCAACTGTTAATCCTTTATGGCTAAACTTGTTTTTAATCTTGTCCTTTGAGTTTCTTATATATTTAAACTGTATCTCTTTAATCATATGGATTATTATTTACTTTTGCTTAATTACTTCCTCATCATCAACTTTTTCAGTTTCTCAAATCTTGCTTTTTATTTTTACAGTGATGTGCACAATGAAGTAACGAAATATGCTCATACATGGGTCTCTTAACATGGAGAAATGCAACAATTGTAATAAATACCCTATGTTACAGCTGCCTTTAAGAGCATACTGAAATTGAATTCTCTTTGACACTGTTGTATTCTTGGGCATGTGTTAGTAAAGTTACAATACAGAGGTTACAAGATGTTTTTATGGAGGCTTAGATGTACATTAGTGGATTTTCTAGAAAATTTAGTTAATGAAACACTGGATCATACAACTGCAAACCTTTTAGCCATTACTGATAATTGGCTCATTTATATGCATTAGTTATGCATTTGTTGATGCCCACCTTGTGACAACCTAGTTATGATAAATTAAAAGCAGTGATTGTATAAATTCCATACTGCCTTTTAACCGTGTGTTAGGACCTTGCCTGATGTTTCTGTCACCCTTGTGATGAGTGGTTAGCTTTTGAATAATTTCATTATCTACCTCCTTCTTGATGTTAGCATCATTTGCATAACAAGCTTATCTATTCAAGTTGCAGGCCAGACCTGTGCACTGACCAAAACAGAGCATGTTGCTTTGGCTAAGCTTTTGATTTCAGTTTGTTTTATGCATTAATTTTGTTTATGCCAAGATTGCCAAACCTGGTCACTGTAGCTTTTTTTCACCCCATTTTGCTATCCCTTGAAATACCATTGTCTCAAGAAGCATTTTTTATAAGTGGTCTCTAACATATTACAGTGATTTACAACATGCCTGATTGTTGTAAATTTATCATTGTTGATAAATCTTTAAGCTGCTAAAATAGCGATAATATATTTTTCAGGAATGAAGTCTGTATTTTTAATTATAATCCTATTGCCTCAAGAAATGAAGACTTTGCAGCAGCATTTTAGTCAGATGCAATGTTTACAAAATCTGAACAGAGAGTGTCAAGATGGTTTTTAGCTTGGTGAATCTATGTTTCTGTTCCCAGCTCTGTTCACCTTGATTTGATATGAAGACTGTAAAGTGTTGTTCTCGTAAGATTTTTTACAATGGAGATACTAAGTCCGAGTTAGATATTTTGTTTTTAAGAAATACAGAGAAGACACAATTTCAGGTCTCATCTCTGCCAACAGCCTGATTTTGTATTTGGTATCTACTAAGATGCAGGCAGCACGTACATACTTTATTGACAGGTCAGTGAGTTTTAGGTATGTATACTTTTACCTGTACTACTGTGATTGTGTATGAAAAATATGGCTCTCCAGATGTAATATGATAAATAATTAATTACCTTTATTTTATCTACATATCAATAGGATTTTTACCATTTCTGTAAGACCACTCTAAACAACCACAGCAGTGACAAATAATTTTCTTGGCACTTTAAAGCTTGACTGATCTCAAGGCATAAATAGGAGAGTTAATATGTTCTTGTAGCAGAAGAATGTAAGAACTTTTATTTACATTACATCACAAAGGGGTAATTTTAATTCAGATTAGTGGTGGTATCTCCTGAGACAGACATTCTCTTTTTAAATTTATTTAACCAATGATTAGCTATTATGGTTCTTTGAATTAATTAGTCATTTTTAAGCTGGTGGGAATTAAAGAATTAAGAAATTCAGGAAGTAATAAAATCAAAATGTGAACTTAAGGATTTATGGTCACAGTAATCATCAGAATGTAACTTTTAGCAATGACACTGCAAACACAGTACAAAGATAATTTTTTTTGTCCTGATAAGCCCACTTTTTTGTACTCAATTTAAACATGGCTTAGCAAGCTGAATTTCATATTGATGAGTCTACATTCATAGCTATTCAGTTAATAGATCATCTAGATTATATTGGTTTTAAGTGGTCCATTTATATTTAACGTCTCTGAATGCAGATAAAGTTTTTTCATAATCTAAGCAATTGTTTAGTGACATTCTGTTCGTGTTACATAAAGAACATTTTACTGTTTCTTTCATTGAGAACATGATATTCATTTGACTTAACTTATTCATTTCATGGTGTCTGGGAAGGCAGAGGTTTGCAAATGCCAGAAAGATACAGATTGTGATGTGTAAGGTTATCACCAAATCTGTACTTTTTGCATTTCATTCATTGATGGAGATTCTCAGAACCTCTCTACAGATGAACTTGAAATACCAAATTATAATACCCGATGAAAGATCTTTCCTGCTTTTGAACATTGCATGAAACATATGTATTTATATAGAGGAATGGACATATATAATAAATACAGTTTTCTTCAACTTTCTAATGAGTTGTTGTAACAAAAATCCTGCCTCAAATCAGCTGCATGCTGTAGTGTCAAAGTGGGATAGGCACCTGAGGGAGTATATCTGGTACACATTCAAAACATACTGTTTCCAATAAAAAGCTTCAGTCGTGCAAGGTTCTGAAGTGGTTTTGTTTTTCTGGGCCTTCAAGGGCAGACCAAAGAAACAGAGCAGACCAATTCCTGGTGAGAGGCTATTCATCAATCTCATCATACAATAAATAAATTTATTTGGTCGTTTTGAGATGCTCCTAGAGTTATTCTGATTGTTTTTCTGTTGTCACTGGTAAAATTTCAAAGATTTCAACTGTCAGACCCATCCCGAAGAGCTGCAAGAGGTGCCATTCCATAGAGTTTCTGCTGTTTATTCTCTAAACCATGTATATAAGCCAAAATAACTTGTAATGCCTACCCAGCCCAAATAAGGCTGGGAAACCTGTTCCAGATTTTGAAGATTTAGAAGAAGTAAAGGTATTTACTACACCTAATTTTACAATTTGAGTGCCATAGAATCATAGTTGTGTTTCAGATGTGTGCTCTAAATTATACTATATTGAACATTAAACTGAAAGATGATTTATTAAGAAAATAGGTGATGGTGACATTTCAGTATTTGAGTATTTGTCTCATTCTTAGGGAGGATTATTAATTTACACCATTTGCAACCAAAAGGCAGATCAATAATGTTATAAATGTGTTCTGACCCTCAAAATTTATACCATGCATGTGATGGTTGAGTTCTTTGTCATAAATTCAGTCTTTCATCCTGATGTCTGATTGTAGCAGGATGAGCAGTAAAATCCTTATTTATTTATCGTGGGATGCTGTGCAGGACAGGAGACCTATTTAACCTCCACACATATCCCTAGTGCCCAGCATTTACTTTTTGCAAGGGGACAGCTATATATAGTCCTGAAGATAAGGTTATTTCTATCCTATGAGTCCTGCTGAATTAGGACTGAAAACAGAAATGCTGTTGGCAAAGCTGTCACAGTTTTTTAGTTCACTTTTGCAAATTAGTGACCTGCAGCAGTGGGGGCTGGGCAGGCCTGCAAGTGGAAAGCAGGGAAGTGTCAGAGGCACATTCCTGCATCTTGTTACAGATGTAGCTCATGAAATGTCTTCTCCACCTCTTGGCTCCATGTGACTGACCAGCGCCTGCCACAGCTACATGTGGTAAAGAGGTAGAAGGAACACTCAGTTACTGAGCATTTTAACCAGCTAAAAAAAAATCTCAGAGATTGTTATCTTTCCTTCCTTGACTGGAAAGTTTCTGATCTAATGTATCTGGCCTAGATGATCCTGCTTGTCAGTGCCTGTCCTTCCATTTCTCTAAGCAGGGGTAGTCAACCCATTTGAGGTCATGGTGTTGATTTCATTAATCTTGCATCATGAAGCAACCTTGTGATGTAAGTAATCAGGTAAGTTTGCAGATTAAAAAAAGGTCTCAGAACCTAGAGACCTCCTCCTCCCTGCTTAGGAGAGAATGCTCTCTCCTTTCAAGAGGATATGACCTTTCTCTTCTTCTGCTGGGAAATTTCCACTCTAGAACCTCAGCTGAGCCACTCTAGAACATCTCTATCTTTGGGGACAGTCTGGTAACAGTATTTTTTGGGTCTGGGATAAGAGGATCTTAACACCTCACCCTGGAAAGCTCTTTTATCCTAATAGCAGAGTCCTGGAAGCATTCCTCACTGCTGGACAGCAGGTACCTGTGCAAGGAGCAAAGTATGTGGAGGGCAGGGGAGAATGGTCTAGAGCTGTGAGAGGAGCAGGTGGTGGGGAAAGCACCGTGATGAGGCAGGGAATGGCAAGGAGATAGCGACCAGAGGAGTGGCAGTGAGGACTTTAGCTAACAGATAACAATTGAACAGCACAGGGACTTTGTATCACTGTCACCTAGAGGCTGTTGTGTGAATCCCCCAGCTCTAATAAAGTCTGATACACAGTCATAATTTCTTCCAAGTATTAACCTATGTATCTTCTGTGCATGTAGATATTAAATAGTTGCTTGATGTCTGCTTGGGTATTTGGGTTATGAGACAAAATGAGTTCCAGCAATATACTTCTAGCAGATAAAAAATCATCAGAAAATGTAGCATTTACAAAATGTAATTGAAAAAAACCAAAACGCTGGAAATAAATCATAATGTAAATAAGCTATGAGAGTTGCAGCTGCTTGATTACTTTCTTTTTAAAGAAAGTACTTGAGGTCAAATAGATCATAATAGATCTAAAGAAAGAGAATTTATGAAAGAAAGAACTGCTGCTGCTCTACTTATGTTTGGCTGCAATAGTGAGTGACGTTGGTAATTATTTTTCTATTTCTGAACACACAGGAGACATAGACCACCACTGCAGTTCTTATGAAATCTATTTCTTTCCATTTATTCATTAGTAAATATTAGCTCACGAATGCTGATAAATATCTCTCCTTTTCAGCCATCTGATTCGCTACTTGTGAAATGGCTGTTTACATTGTGAGACCCAGCAATTCCAACAATGTTATCATCCGAGTGCAAGCAGCCAGTGAATTTTTAGAGGCTGTCTCAGATGGGCCTGTGGATGGGAGGCTGCTCTTATCCTCTGCTAATAAATGCTTCATCTTTGCTTGTAATTGTGGCAGAATGAAAATGGTGCTTAGGAGCCTGGCTGTGAGATTGCTGCAAATGGCTGCGACCTATGTTTAATGTAGTGATGCTAATGAATTCTGAGAATTAATTTTCAGCTAAGAAAGCATGATGGAAGATACTAGAATTTCCAACGAAGTAGTGGATTGACTTTTGTCAAGGCAAACATACAATTTTTATTTCCTTTTCAATCTCTACTTACTTAGCCTTACTGTTATTTTAGATCCAAAAATAGCAGACTGAATGTGATACTTTCATCATACCTTATTTGAAACCCATCTTGTAGTAGATTTGCTAGTCAATTTGCTCAGTTCAAACTAATGCACCACCTTTGTTCTTAGTTGGGTGGTTTTTTGGGGGTTTTTTGGTTTTGTTGTGTGTGGGGGTTTGTTTGTTTGTTTTTAATTTCCATGAGCCAAACAATTTGGCTAAATTTGCAGGTGCAGCACATTTACTGGTTTTATGAATAATTGCAGTATGGTTGATGTTTGACAGTGCCTGAGCTAACGTTTCAAACTGGTCTTAAATGAATGCTCAGGTGAGAAGCTGAAAACGTTTCAGATTTCTTTTTTTCCTCAGAAACAAATCCTTCATCAATAGGACTTCTTAATGTTGTTTTTCACTTGTACAATGCACACACTGATTTCAGAATATTTTGTGATGAGTGAAATTGTAAAAGCTGTCTTGTTCCTGTACTCTTTCAAATGTTAATGTTACTGAATTTTTGTTTATTACTTCTTGATACCTTTTTTCCGGTATTTATGTTATATACGTTTTTTCTCTGAATTTACTGGCAACTTTGAACTCAACCACTCATATAATTAACTTTTCCACACGTTACAATTCTATGTCAGAGTGCAGGTTAGTAGAAAACTTCGTGATAATTCTCACATTTGTGCAGGCTTTAGCATTAGAGGAGCTAATGCTGGTTTTTTTTTTTAATTTTTTTCTGAAGAGCATTATAGTGTCAATGGTGCCTGCAGTAGGATGACAATGACACCTTATTGAACACCTGCAGTGACACTGGCAGTCTGATGCATCATTTTGCATTAGCACTTAGGTGGTGGCCCAAGAATTTTTATTTTACAGATGATGTTGAGTAAGAACAGCAGCAACAGCAGCAGACATTCATGTTGCACTAAAAGCAATACAGTTGAACTGACAGTCTGTAGAAGCAGAATATTAATAGGCTTTTTCTGCATAGAGAGGAGTAAGGACAAAGGAATATGCACTGAGAAACATAAAGGCTGTTTTCAGTGTCACATGACAGCTTTCCATCCTACATTCCATCACAGCAAGCCTGGTGAGACATCAAATTGGCACTGAATAGTTGAGTACAGACTGAGCCCTCAGTACCTACAGTGACTAAGCTGCAAGCTGTTTACTGCATTTGAAACATAATAAGGAGTAATTTCCAGAAGTGACTGTGTCAAAACTACTGCTGTTTGAGGCAAAAGAGAGTGTGCCTTACACACTTCAGTTCCCTATGGCCTACCTGCTCTTTCTGCTGCTGTGTTTTTAAAGTGCTAGAAACTTGCCGTTTGACTTGATGGATCAAATCGGCTCTAATGGAAATGTTAATTCTCCTGTCAGTCTCTTCCCTGAAGTTGAAACACACACACGAAGTCACAGACGCGAACTTAAGCAGCTCTTCCTCACCCTGGCACAGCTGTTAGTTACTAACGCTCTGCTTTGTTGTGTCATCACATTAACCATCTGAAAGAACTCTGAAGCAGGCACAAACTTGGCACAATAGGAGGTGTGCTCTGTCTGAGCTTGGAACAGAGAGTTTGATCACAGGATCACGTTGATGTGTCTTGTGTCATTAATTTAGTCATCCTGCAATTTAACGAAGTTTTGATTGTGTTTCAAGCAGAATCCTATGTGAACACAGACTGCAGCAATATCCTACTGCCAGAGAATGAAGGCTGCATTTAGATGAAACAATAGATAAACATCGATTGTTGAAAGGTGCACACAAAGTGAATAGTCAGTGGGGGATTGGCAGGATTATGCAACAGAAGCAAAGATAATCCTAAAGATCTCCAAGATCACCTCTTTCCCAGAACTTTAAAACATCTGCCAGACATGAAAAGCTCACGTTTCAGGCATGCAAAAGAGAAGCTAAGAACTTTTTTTCTCAATAACGTCTCTTCTTGTTGGGCTTCCACAATGAGTGCAGCATCCGGGACATTTAGATTTTTCACCTAGTGGCCATGTATATAGAAAAACTCTCATGCAACTTCTGTCTGTGTAGTGTCCCTGTGGGTGCATTGTTCAGAGCTCAGAGAATTCATATTAATGACTGCATGCCACCAGGTCAAAGGTTTGCATGTTCTTCACACTTTTGATAAACACAAGATAATACTGTTTGGAACTGTATAATTTTTTTAAGAGAATCCACTTAAACTCTAGTGTTATTATTTGAAAAGCAAGTACCTTTTGTGATAGGACAAGAGATAATTGAGAGTAGATTGAGATTAGATATCAGAAGGACATGTTTTAGGCTGAAGTTGGTAGATGTCCCATCTCTGGAAACAGTCAAGGTCAAACGGAGTGTTCTGAGCAACTTGATATAGGTGATGTCCCTGTGCATTGCAGGAGCTGTGGACTAGATGACCTTGAATGGCCCCTTCCAACAAAAACTGTCCATGATCCTATGATGTAGATCCACTTGGATTCAGTTATAGTACTGAAAAACTTCAAATGAAATCAAATTTAACAAGAACATTTATATATTAACAGCAAAACATAAATACCGTAAAGTTGGAATTCTTGATAGAATGGTAAAAACCATGCAAGCTTTTCAGACTGAAATCTCCACTTAAGATACTTGCCATCAATCTGTGAATTTGTATAATGTGTAGCACTTGTTTTGTTCTCTTTTCCTCTGTCTTCCTGATTAATGTTGTCCTTTTCAAATGCTTTTTTCCCTTTTTCTCAGGAAACATGAATTTAAACAGGATTGGCATGGATCATATTGTCTGCGTGGGTGTATTGACTTTTAAAACTCCTAGATTACAAAAAAGAAAAGGGGTAGGGGAGATTGTCAGAACCTGTTCAAGGGTAATGATGGATCTTTTCATGGAGGGAAAGGACTGGTATTTATAGCCTTGCACTCAGAGGGATGGAGATAAAGCAGGTTGTGTTGCTGTAGTGTTCCTATCAGGAGGCTACAGTTCTAGCCTATAGCAAAATAGTTCCAAAACTGGTAACACATTTTACAGACTTTTTTTTCTGCACTAGATGTACGGAAGAAGTTAGCAAAATGGTTTCGGGGAACCTAAAGTGTTAAAGTTATGTTCAGAGATATTTCAGGATCATTTTAAGACCAGACTTTAGTCTTCAGTAAAGTTTTGAGGTGAGGCTAAACTTCAATAACTTGCTAATGTGTTTGGTAGTATTTGAAATCAGTGTGTAGGATTTTTGGTAATGTAGTTTAAATTTTGTACATTGTTATTTTTATTACTAGAATATAAATTCTAAAAGCTATTAAAGTTTCATTGAACTTTTGGCTAAAATGATAGTTTTTATTTGTGATATTTGGTCCTGCAAGGGAAGTACTTTAGGTACTTATTCAGCAAATATGAAAGGAATTTGTGAATTCATCAAATAAATTCATCTTGAGCTATAATTTGCTAAAATTATAGATCCTAGAAGGGAGGTATATACTGAATTGCAGCACTTTCTCACATTTTCAAATAATGTTGTTGTTGTTGTTGTTATTATTATTATTATTATTTGAGTGAGATTAATAGAATGATTTAATATTATTAATTAGAAGATACTTGAAAGCAGTCTTATCTTGTTGGATCATCCTTCTGTTTGAACGGTATTATTTCAGCTTTATTATGCTGAAAAGAATTCAAATTTTGTGATGGCTTTGCCAAACTTAAATCTCGTTTATATAAATTAGCATGGTACTTTATTTTATGCTGATTTGATAGGACATATTTCTTTACTCATTACCTGTTCCTATCAAAGAAAGAACTTTGGTACCCTGGCTAGCATTTAATTCTGACTGATTTCTTTCTCTTCCAGACTGAATTATACAGGTTTGCAGGATTTTCTGTAATTCTTTTGCTAACACTTATCATTGTGATATAGAATATATCTACCCGTAACATTCATTTTAAAAACAAAGCTCTATATCAAAGCATTCTGATTAGTGTTGTACCACAGGTTTCAGTTGTAATTTTCAATAGGCTGTATCCTGCAATTCATAGTCAAACTCTCATTGGAGAATAGGTAGAAAATTAAAGTGAACAAAGTGTTGTCTATTCATCTTAATTTTTATGTGTATTAGCTGTACAGCTCTTACAGGATACGATGTCATTTTTTTTTCTCTTCTGTAGTTAGGGTTAAAAAGAGAGATTAAGTGAGCTCAAATTTGTTGTCTTTATACTAGTACACTTGTAGAGTGCATTCACTTTGCTCAGTATTTTATGCCAAATTTATTGCAGTATGGATGAGTCTTGTTACATGTTGAGGAACTCAAATTTGTGGAAAAAGAAAACACGGTAACAGCCACACAGTGAGCTGACTCAATTCAGGCTGTAATCATATAACATTGTTGTCTGAGACCCCTATTTCTCTGTCACAGGTGTCTGATCAAAGACTTTGAAAAGCGCCCTTCGGTCACCCATCTTTTGGAACACCCGTTTATAAAACAAGTACATGGTAAAGATATGTCTTTGCAAAAACAGCTGGCTGAGCTCATCCAAGAACAGCAGCAGCTAGGCTCTGCAGCCAAAACAAGGTACTGTGTGAGGTACTGTATGTAGCAACATCTGTGCTGTGGCCCTCCTTCCCCACACATATGCTGGAAGTCCAAATTGAAACTTTGAATGTGACTTTTATTGTTCCAAATGATCGTATTAATGCATTGACTGGCAATATTATTAGCAACAAGTGCTGCTTGCCATGTGAATGTAAGAGTCGTGTTTTCCCTTTCATATTTTTAAAGATAATTTCATCAGCTATAATGCAACCTTCTTTGCATTTCTTTCTCCCACTGAACTCTCTTCTATATTTGTTCTCATTTGACTCAGTTAGAAAGCTGTTGATAGTTCCGGAATGTTCTGATTTGTGGAAATAAATATGGGCATGAAACATTTTATCATACTTTGCATTATATCATACTTTGGTAACAGATTTTTTGAAATATACAGCTGTGGGCATTCAAGTGACTGCTAGAGAAAGTTAAAACCAGAAAATTTTGAAGTTTATTGTTTTATTAAATGCTATTAGTAAGAAGGCTATTCAGTACTGAAAGTAGTTGTTTTGCCTATAGTTTAATAATAACGTCTATTTTTTTCTTTAAGACCAATAGTTAATTTTAAAATGTGCTTAAAAACCAATGCACTTTTATCAGCAGAAGTGGCATCTTTTGAAGCTGATTGTAAATATGTCTTAGTTTAGTTGTTGTCCAGAGGGTGGCAGAATTTCACTGTTTCAAAAGAGAATTAAATGCAAATGAACACACTGTCCCAAGCTCAGCAATCATTCTGTAATATGAAATTCTAAAGTAGATAAGCTCTGGCCCATTATTATAAATAACCACCTACTAATGTTGATGAAGTAAATTAGGTGTTATGATTCATAAGTCATAAACACGTATATACTTGCATCCCATAAAACTGTGGGACTTAAATGCTGAAGGCCCAAACAAAAATGTCTAAGTTAAAATAAAGGAATGGTTGTTAAGTACAGTTTCAAGGTGAAGCTGACTTCTGTGGGTGGGTTTTGTTTGTTTGTTTTGTGGGGTGGGTGTGTTTTTTCATGTTGATTTCTTTGTTTGTTTTCTGGGAAAATGTATCTGGAAATTCTCACTGTGGGTGGGAGTTATGCCAGCATTACAGTAGAAGTTACTGTTTATCTAGTTTCCCAAGATTCCTTCCCCATATAGCACCTCACAGATCACATTGCCTACAGCTCTAGTATGGCTGGCCTAAGAGCTATAAGAATTTTTCCAGCTGTTGACCTGATTGCACATATAGACAGAGTGAAATGATCCTTGTGCTAAAAGGAGCACTGAAAATGGATTTGTCATGGTATTCCAATACATTCTTCTGGGACTGAGCTCCATAATGTGGAGTGACAAAGAACCAAGACCACGACAGCATTTCTTTCCTCAAGCCTTTTCATGTATTAACTGGGTGTGCTGTGACAGACAAGCTTCTGCACCTTAGACATGACTGGACTATAAGAAGGATTTTGCTTCCCAGCACCTAGTATGAATCAGTGCTCATCTAAGGGAGTTTAACTCCTTGTCTGCCCTGTCACCACCTAACCCAGCTTAAATGTTTTGTTTTCAAACCAAAAAATCTTTCTGATTGTTTTAGCATTGTACCGTGGTATCCTTACTTCTTCTGTGAAGCACCAACCCATGTGATCAGAGTTGAGAGCATGTTCTGTGAGGACAAAAATCTACTTACTGTTTACCTCTGAAATTGACAACATATTCTTCAGAATAATATTCTAAGGATTTTAAACTTGATCAAATTGGTACAAGCTTTAATGAGATAGCAAAAGTACATCCCTTTAAAATATTAAGTCTGTGGGCCAGACAGTTAATACTGGACTAGAAACATAAGATTATTACAAAAGAACAAACCACCAAGAGCATCTAATTATAATTTTCTCCAGAGGATTGACATAGTCTCATAACAGTAAAAAATTTGGCTCTGTAGTAGGGATGTTGTACCCTCTAGAAAAATTGTTACCAATTAAAAGCCTTTAAAACCTCTGTAATGCATCTACAACATAATTTTCAATACAAAATTTGACATGCAGAAGAACATATGACCAGATGGTACTGTAAAAAATTTACTGGCATTCATTTGTACTGATCTGTGTAAGTCATCTGAATGTATGGTCACCACTTCAAAGTAAGTAAGGCCAATTCAAATCCATGTTAGGTAAAATGTTTCTATTACAACTTTGAATATAGTGCATGCTTTTTCTGTTTATTGATGTACAATGAAATGTACATGAATTTCCTGGTGTTCAGAAATAAAGAAAAATAGACACCCATTTTTATAGGAGTAGAGCAACACTACATATCGATTATTTAAAAGATAAGTCAGAGAAAATGTTCTCAGAGCACAGGCTGAAAATTTCCATAAACTAAGTAAATCATCAGTATGCTTGTGTTAACAGCACTTCTTCTTTGAGGGGGCCCAGGGAGTCATTGGTGGTGACAGCTGATCAGGAGGTGTCTGTGTTTCGTCACCAGGACGGTGCTTTGGATTTGTGTCTTTTGATTCTTTACTGACTCAACGCCTGTGGGGTTTTAAATAGGATTCTCTTTCCAGTGGAGCCATACCAGTGTCACCTATTTTGGTACATCACTTCAGGTCACTGTGGCTGAGAGCAAGCCTCCAGACTTGAAAGTCAGTGCTAATGACCTAGAGCGCATGAAGGAGAGACATGGAGAACTGATCTAGCAGTGCACTGCTAGTGGAAAGGAGAGAACTGGCTTCTTTTTCTCATTTTCCCTCAGCTCCCAGGAACAAACTCCTGTTTCTGTTTTTATTGCTGTTTCAGGGATTGTCAAAAACCTTCTACAGTAAGAGGAAAAAACGAAGCCAGCAGTAACACAGATAACTTTCTACTCTGTTAGTGATTGCAGAGTCGTGCCTCAGGTGGTATGGCTGAAGTGAAGGAGAGAATGCTTCACATGACCAGGAATAAGCAGGAGAGTGGTAGAAACAGGCTGGCCCCTTTTGGCAGGATCATCTGGGTTGGCCTCTGGAGTCACAGACTGAAGCATCACCTCATTTTAGTTTCTTTCATTCTTCTTTTGTCAGCTTCTTTGTGTGCAGTATAGCTAGGCTTAACTTCAGTACATTTCATCAGACCTCTGAACTGAAGGGGCTCTTTATTGACCTTAAGCTCAAAGAAGTCTGTTAAGACATATTTGTTGCTATCATCAGTTTCTTGCTGATGAATATATTGTTGTTACTTTTCCATGAAGCAACTTAATAGAAAATTTTATGTTCTGATTTCTTTCAGGTTAAAAATTTTAGTAAAAATAAAATCTGCTCGTAAAAGACCACTTTTAAATTTAAAAATAACGTTAACAAATCATCCTGCTTTTTTACTGAAGAAGATAACTCTTTGAAACTTCTCCACTAGTTCTGTTTTTCCCTAAATTATTTTCGTTAGTGAGATGCAGATATCTTCTAACCTTTTGCAAATAGGCGTTTTCAGAAAACCCAGCCAGAATGCCCCTCTTTCCACACTTCCAGTGAGGAAGAAGATTCTTTTTTTCATCTGTTGGCATCTTTTACACTGAACTTCTTGTGTTTTGGCATTTCAGCATTAGCACTCCACTCCTACATTGCCTGTGTTTTTTTGATTCTCATAAGGAAAAACTTTTTGAGAAAGTCTAATGTCACAGCTGTGTAAGGATGGGCTCTGGGTATTACCTTTCTTATCCAAATCCCTTTTATAAGCTATCAGTTAACTGACAGTGTGTGTTTTCTAACAATACCAAAGCATAATTGCTAATTAGCATCAATTCACTTTCCGTTAACAGCTTTGGCATAGTTACAATTACATGAAGTTTAATTCTAAGAAACTATTCAGTGTTAAGTAGTCCACTAATTCTATTTTTATGAAAGTTCTTCAATCCTTGAAAAATAAAGGTTAGTACATCAGAACATTGCTTCACGTGTGTTCATTCCAGCCATGCTGAATTTTTCTTCCCCATCTATTCTAAAATCAAATACAGAATTCCTTTTTAACACATGAATACTGATTTCTAGTTCATCTTGGGAGTCATAGCAGTCTTATTCCTATCAATATATAGCTGCCTCTAGGCAGGAAGCATTTCTTAAAATCAGAGAGGATGCTTTCACAGGATCTCACTCAGTTTTTTTCCTATTTTTTCTTTTTTTTTTTTTTTTTTTTTTTTTTTTTTTTACTATCTCACTTCTGTATTCACACAAATGCTGTAAGATGGTTGTTCAAATAGTGTTCTTACGCATGGTAACACTATGAGAACAAGAGATGTCATTCATTCCTAAAGACTTGTACCTCATGTCGCATAAAATGGGAGAATGGAGGAAAAAAGAAGGAATCTAAATTACAGAAAGGTGTGCCAACAGAACAAGCAAGCATTGGTCAGGAATGATGAGCAGAACTATGAAAATGTTTTTGTTACAAAAATAATAACAGTGTTGTTGATATACTCAGTGTGTCTGAGTGTGATTAATTATGTATTCACTAAGTAAAAAAGGGTACACAAGTTCAGCTTACCATAAACTTGCTACATTTCAGGGACATGTTCCTCAAGATGTCGGTTCATATGATTGCTTGTCAGTAAAATACCAGGAGTGTTTAGGCACCCGCTGAATTTAATGCAAAAACATACTAGAGGTTTGCATTCTGTTCCTCATTCTCACTCTGATTTGCTGTGTAATCTCTGTTCTATCACTTGCCCTCAATATTTCTCTGTTCCTTCCACTTATGAAATGGCTATTAATAGTTTTACTTAATATATTATGCCTATGAAAAAGAGATAGCAGTTTGCTGAGGCAAGAACTTCATCTTGCTTTGTAAAGCCATATTGTACTGTACTGTTAGGTCACTGTAAACCTGGTAATGAAGAGAAACGTGTATACTGTCTGGAGCTGTAGCCATTTTTATTTTCATTCTTCCTGCCCTAGAGTCTGGGGAATGCTTTGGGAAGGCTCTAGGTAAAGATATGTTACAAATTATGGCTATTATTAATTCTCACTTAACAGAAACATTTTCATTGTGGAGATTTGGAGATTTTTGTTAAATAATGCTTGAGTGTGTTTGATAATCCGTTAAGGGAGTTATGAGAGAGCTGCTGACTTCTAAATACACCTTTTGATCTCTTGAACTTATTCATGTGGTTGGTTCCTTTTTTGATTCATAGTACAAGAGATTCCAACATACAGGCTGATAACCAGCCTGCTTAAGGAGAAAGTCAGAAGAGATTTAGTCTGTTTCCTAATATTCCTAGATTTTAAATGACTCTTCATGCTGTCTACGCTGGCAATTTCACTGCAAAAGGTGGGTATATGCTCTGGTGTTTGTTTATAAACATCAAATATTATCCAACAAGGACAAAGTATTTTTGTCCTTGTTGGGACTTTATCTCTAGCTAGCAAAGCTGACAGCTGCTTCAGTGTTGAAAAAGTTGAAAAACAGATGTAAAAACTTTCAAAGCCTTTTAAGCTAGGACTTATATGAAGTTCCATAAATAATTTGTAAAGATACAACAGAACTTGTCGTGGAGACATTTAAAAGAGAAAATAATTTGGAACCTTGGTATTCTGTCTATTGTCCCAGCCCTTCCTTGCATAAATTATGATGATAAAAATTTGCATCCTTTAGGAAAACTTTCTCAAAAACCAGTAAACTTTCCATTTTATTCCATAAAAAAAAAACCCAAAATAGAAAATGTTTCAAGGCTTGTGAGTAGAGCAAATGGAAAACTGTAGAATTTTAAATCTTCATCTAATGGCCTTGAAAAGTACTGACCGTCAGGAAAAGGGAATGAAATTAAAATGTTCTGATTTTTTCTTTTCCCATTTGAATGTACAACAATTAAGAAATTATCTACTTGTGCTCAATCTTAAAGTAACAGATGCTATCCAGAATAGCATGTAGGAGAAAATCTAAAAAAGAAATGTCATACTGGCATGTGAGATGAAGAAATTCAGATGTAGTAACACATCTATTAGCTGCCTTTTTACTGTGGTGGAGAAGCAGAACATCAAGGAGGAAAAAAGCTGATGAAAATCTTAGAACTGGAGACAGGGAAGAAGAGTCTTCACAGAATGCATTTAAAAATTTTGCTCTTGGTAATATTCATTGAAGCTGTCTTTCAAAATTTTAGATATTGTGGGTTTCTGTGTGGCATTTACCTGTTCCTCCAGAGGAGATAATGTGAGGCATCTGTATGAATTGCAGTAGATAAATCTATGTTAATTTTAAAGTGACAAAAATATTTAATAATCACCAGTTGACACCTACATTTATTTAGCTAGCTCTGTTTATCAAATGTCAATGGAGGTGAAGTTGAGAAAGACCAGGGTCTTCTGTATTTCCTCAGTAGCCTAATAACTCCCAATGTAAATGTTATGTAATGATTTGATGTTTGAAAGTTAATGTTGGTCAAGCATTGAATGGTTTGCGTTTTATGGTTCAAAGTGGCAGCTTCCCAATTATCAGCAGGTTTGAAGAGGCCAGCTCCAGACATGGCTCATTCTTCTCTTGGATATTTTCCTGCAGAATAGGTATCTTATGCTCCTGTTGGTAAATAGGCTTCTTCATAGGAATCAGAAAAGGTCTACTAACCTCTGGTTTCAGTTATTAAAACAATGAAAAAACTTCAGCACTTGCATGAATATGGTTTTAAACAAGTTAAAGGTAGACTATTCATGAAGAGTTCAGGGTTTTCAGATTTGGGTGATGCTGGGTCAGTGCTGGTCACCATTTAGAAGTGTGTTTCTGTAATGGGGAAGAGACACTTGTGAAAGCTTGCATTTTGAAGGATAAAAAGCAAATCTGTACATCAGGAAGAATCAAACTTGAAGAAGCCTGGGGAAGAAAGAGAAAAGGAGGGAAAAACAAAAAGAAAATAGCATTTAATGGTTTGAGAAGGGTAGGAATGTTCAGACTACCTTATCAGATATTAAAATGACATTAAAATGTCTTGGCAGCTTCTCCCTTCTCATGAACCAGCTGGATTACAGAAGCAGTCCATCAAAGGAAGTAACTCCTACTACCAGATATCAAACTTCTCTGCCAGCTCATATTTAAATTTGAAAGCAATTAAAGATGCAAGGAACTTGATTGCATCCAGCCATTAATTTTCTTTGGACTCAGAGATAATAACAGAACCAGAACCAGAAATAGTTCTCTGATGCTATACACAGTGTATATTTAAGGCAATTTTTTCGGCCTTTTTCTATATGAATATTAGGCAAATGAGTTTAAAACACTTTTTCCCCCTTGTAATATTTTTTTTTAAATGTCAAACCTACTGTGGCCCCTGAGTATAGTGCATGTGTTTTTAGTGGAGGTTTTAAACTATAGCTGTGGCATATTTTTTGTAATTAAGGCTGTGTCAGTGTCTCTATTATGACCTTGCTTCAACAGATTACTTCAGGCTGAAACTTGATGCAAAGGAGCAAAATTAAGTCTTTGCAATGCTTGGGAAACAGGCTGTATATCGCTGTGTGGCAGTATCACACTCTCCCCTTCTTTCTTTCTCATTGTGTTGAGTATTTTTCTTGTAAATCTCAGAAATTAATTTTAAAATTGACAGTAATGGAAAGAAGACCAAATACAGAAACCATTGTACCTTTTTGAATCCTAGAAACAAACAAACAGTAAACATAAATGCTTAACGGCACCAGCATGGTAAAGTGAAGGCCTCTTGGAAGGTCCTAAAGATGTTAGGGGTAGAGGAGAGAGAGATCAGAGAAGAAGCTTCCCACTGAAGGCAAAAATTCTTGGTCTGTGTTGCGTTGTTGCTCAGGTTGGACCTGCTAGCAAAATGACTTTTTGATCTTTGATTTTCCTTTTGCTTAGAGTTTGTACTTTTTATATGTTGCCAGAAAGGAAGGGTAATTGAAAAAATGGCTGATAATTCTACTTTTTATGCAAAAAATAAAGTGGCAGTTATTTCCCCAATTACAAGTGTTTCCTTCTGCTTTTTAAGAATTTTTAATATATGTTTTAAAAGCAGATTGTATTTCTGATGTAAAAGAGTGGAAATAATTAAAGGTTACCCTGTGTATTTTTCTTTCCCACTCTGTCAGTGCACTGGAGGACATAGGGTCAGTAGAAAACTGATGAGGCCAGCAGGAGATTTGAAGCTAATGTGATGTTATGCTCCTAATATCCTCTTCTTAATCGTGTACTTAGGAAAATGAGTTAAGTGCCAGAAAATATGTGCATGAAGGTATATATGTTTTACTTATGCTTAGCTAAGACCAGTTTCCTTATTTATTTACATAGGCTTAAAAGGAACCCTTTCCAATAAAAAAAATTAATTCCTTTATCACTTAAGGAGAACAAACAGCAGGAGTTTAATACACAATCAGATAACAGATTAGTTTACAAAGCCATTCTGCAATTAGACATGCTTAGGTTTGAATGTGCCCTCTTACCCCTCCTCCTTGCACCTCTGGTAGATGTGTCCTTACTTGCAGTTTGTTGCAATTTAGTATTGTGCCTATAATGTTTTGCTCCAGGAAGAAAAAGCTTCACAGATGTGTTGTGTTAGCTAAAATATCTAGCCATTGCTTTGTTAGTTACATCCTCATAAAGTAAAGCTACTGTTAAAATATTTCCTTCATTTATAGACTGAGGGGTGCTTCCATCTCTAAATGATTTACATTATTTATGACGATATTTTTCTATGCAGTAAAATAAGAGGTTGAATCCTGGTTTGAAAGGGAAACAACATTTTAAAACCCTAGTAGTACATCATGCATTCTTACTCCTTTGAGGATCTGGCTTGTCAGCAAAGTGTAATATTCTTGCATATAGTGATTAAAACAAAAAACAAACAAAAAAAACAAACACAAAACCAAAACAAAACAAAAAAACCCACCAGCCCCAATACGTAATTTAAGACCAGGAAATGGAAGATTTATTTGAATGGAATTTTGAACAAATTAAAATGGTCACCATGCTGCCCACAGGAAATAATACCCACTATAACAATTTTTCTTTCATAGCTTCTTATTTGTCTTCTTGTGTTCTTCTTTTATTGCTTCATATGTACAACATAAAGCAAATTACCGTCTGTGGGAATGTAGTGGGACTGTCAGCAAAACCTGCTGTCTTCCCCCTGTTTCATTTCCTAGCTGACAAAACAGTTTGCATGGTTTTATTTAGTTACAATTCAAATAAGCCATTGAAGAATCATTTTCTGGAACTCATTGAGTAGCCAAAAGGAAATGAGCAAAATTAATAAAAATAGACATAAGAAAAATATGATCATTTAGTGTGATTCACAATCATCAGGGAAGCTGTACTCATGGCTAACACTCTTCTCCTTCCTATTTATTAGAGGCTTTCCTTGCAGTAATTCTTCTGATGATGCTCTTGGATATGAAAACATTCTCTTTACTGAATGAAAGCTGATTAGCTTGAAATATCGAAGTGTTCATAAAGGAGAGAAATGCAAATGCCTCACTGTTAATTTTTAAAAAAGGATTCCAAGAGCTTATGAAGATACAATTAAAGAAACCTGCTATATCTTCGTATTAACCTTGAGCATTATAGATAAATAAGTGTTTCCCACCAAGTTATGGTACTGTTCTGTTAGTGCTTGATATAATATTTAGCCTTGTTTTGGGATGCTTGATCATGTGACTGTTACTTTCTACATGGCAACCAATGCAAAAACAATCTGTCAAGGACTGTCACTGAGGATCAATGCTAAATGTTACTCAGCAGGATGCAGACTGTATCTCGGTGGGTGTCCTTCTACTATGCTTTGATTATGTTTGTTGTAAAGAAAAGCCTAGTTGCACTTACAGCATTCATATTTCACACCCTCTGTGGAAGACATGTTACAGCCTCTTTATTTGTTCCCGTTTCAACATGATGTGTTGTTTAAAATCATATACACTGCATTTTCAAAGATTCCTTCAGTATAATCTGATTATAAAGGGGTTATGTGACAGTTTGTCTCTGCTGCTTGTTGTGTGGCTTAAATCTCTGGAGACAAGCCGACTGAACATCCATACAGTTTAGAGTCTGATGGCAGCTGTGGTTCAAAAACATTTTGGGCCACATCTAGGGTCATCTGAGGAGGCACTTTGGCATACATCAAGGTAACAGTAGGATTTTATACTACTTACTGCTTCTAATAACTTCTTTAGATGACAGTACTACGGCTGGGCACGTGGGGGTAGCATTTAATTAAACTGAGTGGTAGTTTATTAACTTAGAGCAAGGAGGGGAGGGAAAAGAGGAAGAATTTTTTTTAGTTTACTGAGTGTGCGTGAGGACTAGCAAGTCTGTAAGTAGTGAATCTTTGCTGAACATTGATAAATACATAGGGTTATATGTTGTGAAAGAGAAAACACTGGACAGCAAGCTGATCTATTGCTTTTATAAAAGGATATCACAAGCAAATTATACATTTCAGAGAGCATGCCTGTGTTTCTGCATGACAGAAACATTCACCCACGACTTCCTTTGCATCTTAATGTTTGCTGTCTCTAATACACTTTAATAACACTGGTGCTCCACTGGCAACTTCCAGGCATGAACGAATACATACGAGAAGACCTTACCATGTGGACAGAGCTGACAAGTACTCTCTAGATGACGATCTGGTAAATCTAGAAGTTCTCAATGAGGTACTGTACTGTCTAAATAGCAGCTTTTGACAATTGTGCCTCACGTTTTTTGCTTATTTCTGATTTTTAGGCATCTCTTAGCAGAATGAAAATATTTCCTTCTTGCAACCTTTTGTCTCACCAAGGCAAAGGAATTCTCACGTGACTAATCTGCTGCCCTCATTTCTTTAATGTATATAGCATCATAAAAGTAGTAGCAGTGAACACTGTTATGTGGGAAAACTTAATTATGAATGTTGCTAGTTTAAATAATTTTTATGAGTTTCTTAAAATGCTAAGTCATAAATATCTAGATTAAAGTGGGTTTTTTTAAAGTAATTGATTTAGATAGCATAATGTGTTATCTGCTGCTTCTGAATAAAAAGTGATAAAACTATCCATTTCAAATTTCACTGTATCACCTATTTGCCGAGTATCTGTAAATTTTTGTGTTGATAATCCTTAAATTACATGCCAGCAAGGAAAAAACGTAATACTAAATTGTGCTAGTGTCCTGTTTAAACAGTCTTTTACCACACTTAAAATTTAATCCTTGAAAAATTATTATCCTTGTTTCATGGCCAAATAAAAACAATTAAATGGAAATGTACCATTTGCTCTATGGAAGTGCAGCAATAATGTGTACCACCATTTTCTCTTCAGAAGATTTACTTCTCAGGCCAATAAAAGAAAATACTCTAATTTGCAATTAGGAGTTGCCATTTAACTTAGTTTTATGACAGTAGCAAGAATTTTGAAAATATTTGATTTTGTGAGTTTGACATTTAAAATATAATTAGAAACACTTACAATAAGTATTTCTTAAACAGTGTTCTCTGTATATGTACAAAAATCTTCCTAAATGGAAAATGTTGTATAACTATCAAACTTTCTGTAATCTTCTCAGGATACAATTATCCATCAGCTGCAAAAACGTTATGCTGACTTACAGATTTATACTTATGTTGGAGACATTTTAATAGCCTTGAACCCCTTCCAGAATCTCAGCATTTATTCTCCCCAGGTAAGAGAGATTCCAAGCTGAAGATGGAAGTTGCTTTACATTTTATATTAACACCACTAGCTAAAATACTTTGATGATGCTGGAAGTTAGGAGCACAGACTAAACCTCAGCCTTTTCTTTTTCCAGAACAGTGTGGCTAAAAATTTATTTTGTATTGTTTTGTTTGTTAAATTTGGTTTCATTTGATTTCCTTCACTTCTTGGAGGCACAAATTGCACAGGAGGGACAGAGATTACCCCAGGCACAGCTGTGCCTCTTGTCTAACATTTAGGGCTTTCTTCTGGGAAGCAGAAGATGGTTTTATGAACCTCCTCGTGATGAGGTTTCTGCTTGGTGAAGAAGAAGAATTGCTCTGACTGAGGGTTATTACATGTCCTGTGCCATCAGGTCTGGTTTAAAAGAAACAAATGAATCAAATACTGTAAACATAAAGGCCACTTCAGTTCCCTACAGATATGAAGAGGCATGGAGCTAGAAATAACTTAGTCTCCATGGATGCCTAAATCAGGGCTTCAGATAGGGGACCAGAATTCAGATTCACTGCAAATTTCTTCTGTATAAATTGGTTATTTCCTTGATCGAAGGCTTGTGTTTGAAAATCTCTTCCTTGTGATACAGTTCCCTTCATTGCCTTGTGTGGGAAGCATCAGCATGCATTCTGAGTGTTGTAATTTGTGTTCTGGAGATTAGGCAGTACCAAGAATTACCACTTCTGTTCCAGGTGATTCACTGGTAATTCTGTGGTATAGCACACAACCTCTTCCTGGTGAACAGGCAGATGATAGTCACTGTCTTCTTTTCAGTTCTTAATTATTTACCTAAGCTGTGTATTTTAACTATTGTGTGTATTTCTTTAAATTTAGTTCTCCAAGCTTTACCATGGTGTGAAGCGTTCATCAAATCCCCCCCACATATTTGCCTCTGCAGATGCTGCCTACCAAAGCATGGTTACATTCAGCAAGGATCAGGTAAGGATCTGCTCACTTTGGTTCAGGTTTTATATTAATAATACTGCCATGGTGCTGCAGGGCTGTGAATAATGTTCTGCTGTGTTGTATTTTGGAATTTTTTTTCTTTAAGACTTTTATTCCTAAATTAGCAGAACCAGAGTAGAAATCTGATCATATTTGGGAGTTCTGAAGAGGACACAGTGATATGAAAGGGACTGAAGGTCAAATAAGGTGATGGAGACACCTGACCAACGTAGTTTCCTGGACACCCATGAAGTCCTGGCTGTTGACTCCAGCAATGAAGTATTGCTGCACACTCTGATTCTAGGCCTGTCTTGACTTAGGTTATTTCAATAATTTACACTTGTGTAAAATAGAGCATTCTCAATGCCATAGCAGATTAACAGAGTTTGAATCACTTTTCTGTTGCAAAAAGACACAAAGTCACAAAAAATAGGAACTATTAGCAAATTCTTGTGAGTCTATTATAAATGTAATCAGGACACAAATCCAATTATGTAGCAATGATTTTAATGAGAATAAAATACCATTCTGTAGAAGATTTTACTGCATTCTTAATATTATAACTTCATATCTTTCCAATCTGATGTGCTGTGTGTACATGAATACTGAAGGCTGATAATTATTTTTGTTTATAAAATCCTCCTGATTTTACCCTGCACATCACACAAAAATTAATAGAAAATATTTTTTAAATTCACAAAAACAGAACAAAATAATGAAAAACCTCAAATCAGAAAATGTGAAGAAAATAAAACAAATAAAAGACACATTGAAGAGGAGGAAAACAGGAGTTTTACTGGTTATATGAAAGTACGCTGGCCCAGGAGATGGTTAATACTACGTTAATGACTTACATGTTCTTTGATGGAGGCATTAAACAAAACAAGTACTCGTGTCGAGTAACATATGTGAGAACTTGTTGTCTGAGGAAAAAGATAGGTAATTACATCAGCTCATCGGGCTAACTTTGTGCATCTTTAATATTATATGTTTTGTACCTCTTTTGGAAATCTTTATTCAGATCTAAATCAGTTTCCTGTTTTCTGTTTGTGAAGTATTACAGGAGCTTGTTTATCTCTGTTACCTGGCCAGTGTTACGCTGGTTCTTCTCATAAAGGTGCACCAGATAAGCACTGTAGCCAGACTGAAAATGTATGGATTCTCTTTGTTTTATCCATCGAGCTTTCTCTTTTTTTTTTTTTCCTTTTCCTGTGAAGCTTGAAGTTTGCTTTAGCCAACTATTTTTCTTGAAGCAATAGTCAAGTTCTGACCAATTCTACAAGAGCTCATGGGCCTTAACTATGTAAACTGTTGTGCATGACTTCCCTAGTCACACAAAATATCATGCAAATAGTTTTCAGATGTTTGCATAAAAATCTGTGAAACTGTGCGACTGTTCAGTGTTAATATTTTAACTATATGTCAGTTGATACTGAACTTTAAGTAGAATAATATTTTTACTGGTGGTCTGTAGAATAAATGAGAAAAGAAGGTAAATAATAAATGCTGTTAGAATTGAAGCTTTCTATGGTCCACAGTGTTCAGGAGAGAACTGGCTTTCAACTTCCATTTTGCCCATGAAGCATAACAAGAGAGAGAAGGAAAGTGATTTAGACCATTCTAGGTAATCTCTTGAGTCTGGAAGCCTTTTGAACAGCCTATAAAATACCATGTGTTAAGGACCACTGACACAGGAAGAAGGTGGATGTGTTCTCCCAGAATCACCCAGTGAACAGATGCACATTTTGCTGAAATGTTTAGGTGCTGGATTGCTGTTCTAGCTTGGACATCATCATCACCTACAGAATAGCCTCTCTACACAGGATCTATTACTTAAGATGATTTTTCAGAGCAAATTTTGGTCAGTGTGTTAAAAACAGCTGTGATTCATGTTAATTCGTATGAAGTCAGTGCAGTGAGCTGAGACATGGTCACTTGTTTATGTGTTCTAGCCCTTCAAAACTCAGTCACTGCTTCACACACGCACCTTGGGATCAGGCATTGCAAGATGCATTTTAGTAATCTAGGGAATAAATTCCTACACTGAGCCTTTGATGATCTCTCCTTTCAGAAGGGAGTTGACCTTAAAGTATTCTGTAGTTTTGGTACTAAACATGAAATTACAGGTGGGAGTAGTAATAGCAGAAATCAACCATGTGGTGAGCTATGCACTTAAATATTTTGTTTTGTGTGTTCAGTGCATTATCATCAGTGGGGAAAGTGGTGCTGGAAAGACAGAAAGTGCCCATCTGATCGTCCAACATTTGACCTTCTTGGGAAAGGTATTTCCTAGCCAATTATGTAAAATTATGAAGAAATCCTCCCAACCCTATCCTAATGTTCACTTTATTTAATCTTTAATACTTAAAGCTGTTCATGTGAATTGTCACACTTGATCTAGGGACATAGTAATCATGCATTTGAGAGTATGGAATCAACATGCAAGGGTATGATTCACACCAAGCCAGTCAATAGATTTTTTAAGAGAAGGTGCCAGATTCTGAGTATTCAGTACCTGTAGTTATGTGCAGTGTCTATCACATATAACAGTGTTTATTTACACAATAAAGAATAACAAATACTACTGTGGCTCTAATCTTAGAAGCTCTTACACTTTTAAATGTTATGAGTAATGCTATTAGCACAAAATAATAGGAAAATGAACTATGTCAGCTTAACCCTGAGTAGACATCTTTAGCCTCCTGTGGTTTTGGTGCTCCTGCCTAATTACAAAAAAAAGTCAAAGGTGGAACAATGTCAGAAAAGAAGAATCTGTATTTTGCTACCTGTGAGAGATTTTCTTACAAGTTTATTGGACCTCTTGTAGAAGTAGAAAGGTTCGCATAAGAAAAGGATTCTTTGTTTCTGGAGCAAGAATTGGATTGGGGGTAAGCATTATATTCTTTTAATTGTCATTCTGATTTGTGTCTCTTCTGTCAAGGCCAATAACCGTACTTTGCGTGAGAAAATTCTTCAGGTGAATCCTCTGGTTGAAGCATTTGGAAATGCCTGCACTGCCATCAATGACAACTCAAGTCGCTTTGGAAAATATCTGGAAATGATGTTTACACCTACAGGAGCTGTAATGGGGGCAAAGATTTCTGAATATCTACTTGAAAAATCAAGGGTCATAAAACAGGCTGTGTAGGTATATTAATTGTCTGTCCTATGGCATTTATGTAGTGTTTGAATTGATTTAATTATCAAAAATTCTGCACTTTAGATAGTTTTCTGTATTCTGCTAAAAAATAATCCTTTGTATAGTGCTATGACAACAAAAGTAGTCCTTTTGGAGTGGAACCCAGAGCCACTTAGTTCTTTGGGGAAGTGTTGTGTGAGTTAATTTTAAGAACTACTTTTACATTCATTTTACAAGATGCCACAAGAATAAATGCAGGTGCTTTAAAAGGATACTTTTTTTTCCAGGGGAGAAAAAAATTTCCATATATTTTATTATATTTATGCTGGCCTTTATCATCAGAAGAAACTTTCTGAATATAGACTTCCTGATCAAAAGCCTCCTAGGTAACTATCGCTCACTTGTTTTAACTGCTCATTGTAATTACCTATTGATCAGCACTCGCTTTCAGTATGATGCCTTAAAATCTCTCTTAATCCTTCTCCATTCCTTAAAGATCTTTTTTAATCCTCGCAAGGTGAGAAGAAGATGGACACTAAGGCATTAAATTATTTGGATTTGTTTGAGAAGTGGAATTATTAAAACAGGAGGAGGAAGAACCAAGCTCATTATGTAGATATTTTGTCACACTTTCAAATGCAGACAACCCTCCTTATGCTTTCTTACCATAATGCGTCAGGTTTAGGAAGAATCCAGAATATGCTTTGGAGGGTTTTAATTGGTGTTTGTACTTTGGGTGCATCTGATCTGTAGCTGGGTGAGGGAATGTGTGTGAAATGTTGGTAACATTATTAGACATTAACAAAGAATAAGCAGATGTTAATGCAACAGAAACAAAAGCTTCTTATGAATTAACATCAGACTATATAATTGAAAGTTGTTGAGATAAATGTTCTTTTCAGTTACTGAGGTACTTACATTTAAGTCACTGGAACTTGTATTGATATACATGGTAGTGTGATGCTTTTTTTCTCCCACTCTGTTTAGATATATTGATAATGAAACTGGAAGAGTAATGCATGATATTGTTACTAAGGATTCCTATGGAAGACAATTTGAAGCAATTCAGCATTGTTTTAGAATTATAGGATTTACTGATGAGGTAAGAGATTCAGTTGCTAAACCATTATTGACCTTATTTAGGAAAACCACCTCCAATTCTGCCCTTTGGTTTTATGGATGTTCAAGATTTTGTGAGCCACAAAATCTCTTGTTATGATGGAAGTGAGTTGTGAAAGCATAACCCCCAGTCAGGCATGACCAGCCTGAGGTACCAGTTAGTACTCAGGCAATTCTGTTGCACTATTACTTCTGTAAATAGAAGCTTACTTGTAAGCTTACTTCTTCTATTGCTTGTAGAACTCAGAGGTTTCAGAGGAAGCTACAAGCTTTAATATCCATTCCTGTGCCCATGTTTTTCTTTCATAGCCTAAATATGATGTGTGTATCTAACTGAATTCCTTAAAAGTGCTTCTTGTCATCTTTTTCAGGAAGTGTACTCAGTGTACAGAATACTGACTGGCATCTTAAATACCGGAAATATTGAGTTTGCTGCCATTTCTTCTCAACACCAAACAGATAAAAGTGAAGTTCCTAACCCAGAAGCCTTAGATAATGGTATATACTTTTTGACGTTGTCAGTTCTGTACATGCAATTTGACTCTATTTGTAATAGTCTCTAGCTCATGGCAGCAGTTGACCAGTGCTGGTGATTTCCACTTCACAATCACAGTTGTGTGTCTTTTTCCACTGTCTTTTAGCTGCTGCACTACTAAGCATTGGGTCAGAAGAACTGCAAGAGGCCCTGACCTCCCACTGCGTTGTAACCCGGGGGGAGACAATTATCCGGACGAACACAGTGGACAAGGCAGCGGACGTGCGAGATGCCATGTCTAAAGCCCTTTATGGCCGGCTCTTCAGCTGGATTGTAAATCGTATTAATACGCTGCTTCAGCCAGATAAAAATATATGGCAAGTTACACATCACTGAATCATGTGTACTTACTGTGCATATGTCTGATGGGTTCATCCATTTGTATATTTTTGATTTCGCAGAAGGAGTGCTCTGTTTATTTTGGCTAAGGCTTCAAAATGGCTTTCATGCTGTGATACTGAATCCTGTTTCCAGGACATTAAGCCCATCATTTTCAAAGAGCTGAATAGAATTTAGCTACTGAAGGCAGTGGAAATTGGGTGGTTGAAGTGCTGTACAAATTTTTTAAAAATATGTAGTGAACATGAAAATCATACAGAAGGCTGATAAATAATGGAATTACACTGAAAATCTTCAGGATTTATTCACAGTCCACCTGCTTTTGTAAGCAAGTAATAAATGCAGATTTCAGATTGTTATTAGTGCTGGTACTTGAGATGTGATTATTATTTTTTTTTATAATTACAGAAACATTATATTGTGCATCCTTATGATTTCATTGCCAGGCACTGATCTGTCTGGTTTGATCTTTTGAAGAAGCTGTAGAGATTTCAGAAACAAGGGAACCTCTCAAGTGATGTGAAAATGCCTCTGATCTGAGATCTCTCCTTGCTACTTCACTGTGTCATGTAGACAAATTCTCATCCATTTCATGCTGTTCTGGTAGTGACTGAGTGTACCTGAGTTAGCACATGGACTTTTAACAGTCCAGCTTGTAGCAGCAGCAGAGTTGGTAATTACCCTTCTGAATGAGTGTAGCAAAAACATACTGTTAAACCTTGACACCTTCTCTCTGCCTGGAGGAGCAGACAGTAGATTTTGTTTGGGATCTGCCTAATGAAACCCCTTGTTTCAATATGGCTGATAGCTGTCTGTTACTTTGTACCTATGATTTTCCTGCTTTCTTGATGGAAATTTCCAAGAAGCAAGTGGAAAACAAAAATCATAATAATGCACAAGTAGTCTTAGGTTGAGACATTTCCTCCTTTATTTTTGCAGCAGAGTGAATCAGTCATGCAGTCTTAATTACAAAGTTAATTTTTATTTTAACTTGGTGTTGCCCATATTGAATTTTGTTTCTATTTTCCTGTGCAGCAATGCTGAAAGTGGGATGAATGTTGGGATACTAGACATATTTGGATTTGAGAACTTCACAAGAAATTCTTTTGAACAGCTGTGCATAAATATTGCTAATGAACAGATCCAGTTTTATTTCAATCAACATATCTTTGCATTGGAGCAGGTAAATTCAACTCTGTTGAGGTCTAGCTGAATCCAGTGTTCTACACCATAATCATATCCAGGAGTACTTTATAAAATGATTATGTGATTTAAATGTGAGATAATGACATTTTCTGTTGAAGTTTTGTAAATAATGTTGTTGAGGCCTGTAGAGCATTGCTGTGCATCATAAATGCTCTAATGACGACGTTGCTTTTACTGTTCCAGTATTAAAAGTGTGCTGGTGACTTTTGTAGATGGAATATCAGAGTGAGGGAATTGATGCCACTGCAGTGGAGTATGAGGACAACCGTCCACTTCTAGATATGTTCCTTCAGAAACCCATGGGTCTCCTGTCTCTGCTAGATGAAGAAAGTCGATTTCCTCAGGCGACAGACGTAACTTTAGTTGGTATGTGCAAGTAAAACTCTGGGGAAGGTCTGGGAATGACAAATGTATTCTAAGTGAAATGTCATCTTTATTCAAGTTTTCCTACCCTAGTTGTCCTGAGGCTCTGTCATTTCATTTGACATTCTAAGTATATTTTTCATCACTTTTCTCTGCTTGCATGTTTTCTATCATTTTCAAACTGGAAAAGTTGTCTTAAGTATCAGGTGTCAAGGACTTACTGTTTTTCCAACATTACAAACAAATATCCCATGTTTTGTCCATGTATGTGGGGTACATCAGGCAGTATTTATCCCCATTTACTGACAGGAAGGCTGGGACATATTAGGATTTATAGGACCACCCTGTGAGTAGCAGTAGTGCTGAAAGTAAAATTTAGACACACCCCCCCCCCCGGCTCCTAGGCCCATGTTTATCCAATTAGAAAATACTGCTTCACTCCAGATTATCTCGTCATAAATAGGAAGCGTGTGTTATTTCTGGTTTGCTCTTTGGCTTGTCTTCATGCATATTTTACATACATTTTGACAGATTTTGGTGCCAGCCTTAAAATATGCAGTGCATGTCATGTTTAAAGCGGTTGTCTTGCATTTATTTACTAGAGCTGCATTCTTCCCTGCGATGTGAAACAGTTCCATCTCCTTCAATGGAATGTGCTGCAGAGACCCAAACTGTTAGAGAAAAGCAACAGTTTCCAGTTAAATTGCACAATATGTGTACAGTACAATACAGTTTTCACTACTGCTAGGCTGTGCTGAAACTGTAATTCAGGTCACAGATGGAATAAGTGACCTTATGGTTTTATTCTACTCCTTGTCTTGGTTTGAAACAGAAGTGTCTTCCAAGGAAGGCAGGAACTTCCTTTGGAATGGAAAATTTCTCTTTCTCTCTGAATTATTGTAGCTTTGAGATTAAGGGGCTTTCAGGCAAAGACATGGGAAAAGGGATAACGGTTGTTTATTAATCCAGGCACACGTATGTGTCTGTGCAAGAAGACAAACCCACAGCTGCGGCAGTGACCGCAGAGCCGCCCCGCCGCCGGTGACGGCGTCCCTGCTGTAGTTCCGGGCACGGCCGGCAGGGGGCGGCGCTGGCTGCCGGCCGCGAGTCCCTTTGCCCTGCAGGGGGCGCTGTGGCGCGGGCCCGGCGCGGCCGCTCGGGGCAATGGCGGGATGGCGGCGCGGGCTGCGGTGGGGGCTGCCGGGAGGCTGCAGCGCTGGAACAGCAGAGGTGGGCGCAGTCCAGGGTGCACCTCCGACACTCCTCCTCTGTGTGCTAAAGGTTTCTGCCTCCCTGTGGATTGTATAAGTCAGTTAATGCTGAATATTGAACTTCTCCTTCCAGAGGTACTTTCCCTGGCCCAGTGCTAATTTGCCTTACTGCTGACCTGTACACAGCACAGGATCCCTCAGGCAGACAGCAAAGTGAGATATTTTGCCCTGTCCAGGTGTGCCAGGCAATCATTAATTCCACCACTCTGTCCCAGCCCCCAGAAATTCAAAACTTAGTTATTTTTGCTTTAAATACAAGCTCAATTGAGCAGTAATAGAAAGAAAAACCTGACAAAAACATTAATGGACTCTAACATTAGAAAGCACATTTTGATAATATTTTCTGATGCACACAGCATGACAGAGAATGTTATCAGTTGATTCTGGTCTCAGGTCTCCAGTTGCTTGTTCAGGTAAATTAGTATAATAGCAAGTTTCACGGTGTAAACACTAATTCTTATTAACATGGGTTCCTTTGGATCCTGCTTCTTTCCAGGGTTGTTTCCCTAGCTCAGCAGGCAGGAATTGCTGCCTGGACTCTCAGTGTTGGACAGACAGCATTAATTTCATTACATAATATTAAAAAGCCTACAATATATCACAGGACATAAAAGACATTTTTCTTAGAAACTGGTGTTCCTTTTTCTGTCAGCTCTTTAGGGGTAATCACAGGAAGCAGAAAGTCTCCTTAGAAGAGGTTTTATAGAGAAGTTTCTTTTTTTCAGTAGAAGTCCAAAGGTGCATGAGAGACAGTTCCAGACTGAGCACCCTAACATATCCTTAAAACTTGATGGACAAAGATAAATGAATGCATAAAGGAAGATAGAGAAAATACAAATAGTAGGCATTTAATTTACCATGATAGATGCACAGTTTTGAATGTTTGTATGTACGAGAAATAAACTCACTTCAAACCCTGCATATACATAAGTAAATTCATTGCAAAAAATGAGAAATCGTCACATCATCTCATTGGGTCTTCCTACTCCATGTGCATTTTCAATGCACAAAGGCATCCACAAACAGGGATGTTTGAAAGACAGTCTTACTGGGCTAGTTTAAAGTGAACTGTTCTGTCCAAATGTGACAGCTTGGTATTTCTGACCAATCTGATAATACATGTTTATAGCAGTTCTGACTTCTTGAGCAGCAATTTAGCAAACTAATTAGGATGAAAATTGTAGCTAATTATTCGGTCACTTAATGTCTTTTCTCAATGTCTAGATAAATTTGAAGATAACTTACGATGCAAATATTTCTGGAGACCAAAAGGAGTGGAGCTGTCATTTGGTATTCAGCACTATGCTGGAAAGGTAAGGTCATGTGATTTTCATTTAGTTCAAATAACAGTGGTGTGGTCATTATTTGTTTTTATCCAGAATTTCTGTTTTATGTTCCCCCCTCCCCTTCTTTTTAATAGAAAAAATGATAATGTTTATGCAAACATGCACTCTACACTGAAATTTTTATGTGTAGCAGTCCATTTTGGAGCCTTTCCTTAGGACCTTTGCACAGACTGTGTAGACAGTAAGCATCTTTTTTCTGCAAGAAACCTGGCCCCAGAAATGCCAATATTACAGACATTTCAAAGGGATGACTCTCTGGAGCCAGGGCAGGCTGTGTGCTTGGTAACAGCAGGTGAATGCCACTGTAGTTGTGTGAGTGTATATAAAGTATCTGCATGAAAAGCAATATAAACCAGTATCTGTAACAGAACTTAAAATCCTATAGAGTGCATTGGAAAGATTTGGACTTGCTAGTAGACTTGTTTTCTTGTACTTTGTAACATTTAATTTCTGTTCTAAGAGGTTCACATTCACGTGTTGTTTCATATGGGGAGTAACAGTCCAGTTTTCACCATAACATGAGCTTTGTTTGTGATTTCAGGCCCAAATATTTGTTCATGGATGGGGTCAAAATAGCCATGTTTTATATAGTTATTGATTTAGTCTCATCTCTGGATCATTATAAGACTCCAAAATTTTAAGATTTATTCTAGTAACTTTGGTCAGGCTTTCTGTCTTGCTAAGAATAACTATTAAAATTGACACAGTTTTAGTTAGTTCTTTGTATCCACATGGCCAAATAACAAAAGCAATACTCGCCAGTTTTCTTTTGTTGGAGAACATTCAATTTCTATGTAAATTAATGGACTCCAGGGAAATTGGGCTTGAGAGGAATCTTGCTCATGATAATAAAACAGCTCTAAAAATTACTGCAATTAAACAAAATGAAAAATTAACTGGTTCCTATATTAATACAAATATCCAGGCATTAATTTCTAATCAAAACAGTTAAAATAATTGAAATAGAGGAATATTTTGTTTTCCTAATGTGATTTTCAGTGCCATGAGAAGCTGTTTTAATGTACCTACATTGCGTCCAACCTGTTCCTCCAGCAGTTCTATTTAGAGATCACAGGTTTGATGCAGACAACCAATAGAAAGTGACCACCTGAGAACCATTCCTTACATCACACATAAATTATCATCCTAAGCTTTAATGAAGTATCTTTGTTGTTTTGCATCATGCATAGAATCATTTGACATGGCTGAGCATAGCACAACAGGATTTAAGGCATTTAACCCAGTTTGGTATGCAGTGGTATTCTATGAATATAGGTACCCTGTATAGGCAATTTACATCCTGAACACACTGCTATAGTTCACTTTTAAGTCCTTTGCAGATAGTTCATTAGCTTGTCAGACCAAGCTACATCCTGACTGTTCATGTTTTAAAGAACATAGTAGGTTTTGGGTAACCCTTTTTGTCAACTTTTCTGATTCTGTTTTTCCACACTAGGTATTATATGATGCCTCTGCATTCCTTGAGAAGAACAGAGACACTCTTCCTGCTGACGTGGTGGTGGTGTTGCGAACTTCAGAGAACAAACTTCTTCAGCAGCTGTTCTCTAGCCCCTTAACAAAAACAGGTGTGTTCTGCACAGCTTTGATAATGTTGTAACTTCTTCAGCTACCTGTTCCTCTCAAACTCTTACTTGATTCTGGACAATTTTTTTCCAATGATTTTATTATGTCTCGTTTCCACAGTGTTTGTTACACTTTGTTCTCTGATTTCAAGATTTCATTTCCTTTTATGAATCTTGTGCAGCAGGATTCTTCCCTGACTCCAGAGAAAGGGAGGTTATCAGATGTGTGGGGCAAGAGCTCATTCTCAGAGCAGGCTAAAACTGTGTGAGTTTCTAGTTCTTAGTCCTTTACTAACATCAGTACTCAGTTGGTGGATTCTTGTGTGTCACATCTTACAGGTCATAAATCATATCATGTAGATCAAGGTGTTTTGGAGGTAATACCCATCTATTTAGAAGCATTGATGTAATATATAGTTTTTTACAAATAATAAAAGCCATATATTAATAGGCTAGATGTAATTCTGTTGATTTAAAGCTTGTTGACTTTGACTTCCATGAAAGTGCCAGGTCTGTAGCTAAATAAAACAGCAAGATGAAGTTTGATTACTCCATGGATAGATGCCAGAATGCCAGTACCATATGCAAATTACAGTTCTGCAGTATCCATGCAAACAATCCAGCAAATGAATACTTCTCTCAATACTTTCTACACTCTTAAAGCATCTTTTTCATAATGGGTGAGAAGAAAACCATAATACTAAATCTAAATACAGTGGATTGTACTAGGTTGCAAAATTATTGTGAGCTGACATATGCAGATGAGGTTGTATATTTAGGTAGAAATACTTGGTAGATGCATTAGATAGTGCTGTGTAGGCTTACTGTGCATGGACTGTAGGTGCAATTCTGTGCCTGTGCAGCAGCTCTCTGCCATGAATTTCTGGACTGTCAGTAACCCAGTTGTAGCATCTGGTGATGTATTTAACCTCTCTGGACGTTTCTGTGTAGAAAAAGTCCATCTGGAGATAAAATTATATTGTAGCTTTTTTTGTACATGTAAAATTGATACCATAATATCTGTTTATATGCAACAGAGGATAGGTTCCTGTTACAGGGTAATTTTTCCTGTAAGTGAAAGGCTTTTGATTACCCCCTTCAAATTACACTTCTAGAGGTCCCTGAGACGTGAGGATCCAGTGAGGAATCTGCTTCTCCTTTCAGCTATAAAGAGTTTGGAAGGGAATATAGTTTATGATGGAGGATTGATTTGTGCCCAGGTGGGGCAAAAAGGATCATTCTGTCTACTACTACTCTCCATTTCAGTCTGTGTTAAATTGATAAAAGAGATTCTGATCCAGCAGAGCAGGAAGGAAAGCTCACACCTGGTCAATGTGCCTCCACACCCCTGTTTTCAAGCTGTTTTATACCTTGGAGCTATTGTCAGAACGAAAGCACAATTAGGTGCTTTGCCCCAGTTATCAGTCCAAATTATTACAAAGATACTTTTTATTTTATTGCGGTTTTTAAATCAGAATGCAGATGCCTTCATGCAAATTCATATTTTTCTAGCCTCATAGAGTTATTTTCAGTAGTGGCAGCACTCAACTTGAGTATTTTGCCTAAGATGCATAGAAGATTCAGTAAGAGATACTTCTCATTGCAGTTAATGTGCAGTTACCATGCTGGTGTATTTTACCTACTTTTTTAGGTCTCACATTCCTTCCTTGTTTCCTATTTACATTAATTGTTTTCTCCTTCCATTTACCTTTCTGTGAGGAGCACACAGCAAGTTAAGTGTTGTCAGTATTTGTCTAGTTGGTACAGGACATCCTGATAAAAAAATTATTGCGGACATGCATCTGTGCATGGATAGCTTAAAGCTCTTACGTAATTTTTATTTTTTAAAAGCCTTTCTGATTTTGCTCTTTTTTTCCGGCTGTGTGATATAATTGACATTCACATCCTGTGTTGGGGCCTCTGTGTTCTAAAATCAGATTGTTGCCAGGTTTAGTTTTGGCAGCTTGCAAAATAAATGAAAGATTTGGCTGAGAACAGAAGGAGGCATTGCTGGCAATGCTGCTTCATCTGCTCAATGAAGAAAAATAATGCTATTCTCTTAACTTTCTACAAAGATGCTTTTGTAAACAAAAGAACAGCGAGTGTTCATATGTCCCATTATACTCTGCCCCTGCTTCAATCTTAAAGCAAACCAGAAAAAATACAGATTAAGATTCATAATCTTGGTACAGTTTTCCCCAGCTTTTGGCCAATTACTGACTAATGCAAAAGATTAGTCATTTGCATGGGAGCCATATTCCATCTTTCCAGGTAACCCTGACCTGACATGGGCCTTCTGCGGTGTTTTGTTTGAAGACGAATGACAGCACATTCTCACATCTGCTTGCAGCTATCTCTGGAATGTGCAGTGTAGGAGGGTTTGCCAAGCAGCGGCCTCCCATACATGTCGCAGCCACTGGGTGGTGCTATCCCAGAGGCGAGAGGGAATGGGAGACTGGAATCCTGGGTCTGACAAGGACTGAAGATGTAGTTCTTTAAATACCAAAAAGAACAAAAACATGCCTTTCCCACCCTGAGATGATCCTCTGTTTGAAGTGTATTTATATAACTGCCATATCTTCCACTGTCAAAAACTGAGCAGCATCAAGAAAATAAATACTAAAAACCTAAATTCTTTTACTAATTTAAGATCATGTTAATCCCTGTAATTTATCAAGTACACTTATCCCCTCTTAACAAATGCTTCTATTGCACAGTAGCGGTCTGTGCAGTTTAAAGGGCCAGAAATTAACAGCAAGACATTAAATATACATTTGTAATAGTAACTTACTGTTAATAAAGTATGCAACTACTCATATGAAACATTGGAACTTAAATATTCTGGAACTAATTTTGTAGTGTATACAGCTTGTTTTGTCATCTTGCAGTGGAAACTTAGTCACGTTCAGCATGTTTTGAAATCTGCACTTTCAAAGACCTTTAACTTCGAAAATGAATGAATGTATTCTGAATGAACCTAACAGTTCTCCCAATTGCTTCCATATCTGTCACTTTTTTTCTATAGACACAGTTTCTTGTGCTGCCACTATAGTTAAATATGCATGTTCCCATTTAGATAGAATGTATTCCTGATTGTCTCTGGTTTTAGTGTATCACTGTTGCTGCTAAAGCGTCAGAGAGAAAAGGAATCACAGGAACTAGAAAACAGAGTCTCCTTGTAGATATTTAGAGGATTTTGGCTGCAAAAATTAAGGGCAGACATGGTACATTCACCATCGAGGAGTCAGAGCATTTTACTCACTGTCCTGATATTCAAGACTTTTTGCAGCATCAACTGTAAGGGGTGATACTGTTGGATTACCTGGGCAAAGCATCCCTGAGGGGGATTGAGACTGCAAGAAAAACCTTGCATATTCTTAGGAAAGCTGCATCACAACAAGATCTTCTACTCTTGAAACACAGTCTCTGCAGATTTTTGTCCTTGCCATGACTCACAGACCTTTAGAACCTCTATCAGGGTTGCTCTGCTCTGCCATAAGTCCTTACTTGAGATAGAGGAGAAAGTTGTTTTCTGCAGGGAGGGAAAGGGAAATCCTCCAGCCTTCCCACCAGAGGAGCAGAGATGCTGTGAAACATCCTTGCTGTTGCTTTGAGGATCAGTAGGGGTTTTGCTTGGCTACAGAGAAGAAATGCAAAGCTGAGTACCACTATAGCAACATCATATCCAATAATTTTAGTAGCATTGGGGATTGCTCATGCATTAGGGGAATGGAGTATCAATATATCATTGCTAATAAACACTCCTTGTTTGTGGTGCCTATGTATTTAAGCATAATTTGTCAAAGAGAATTGGGATGAGCGTTTTCACAGCTGGGATGAAGGGTTTGGTTAGTCATGTTTTAAGAAGGTAATTTTTTTTTGTCCAAAGTAGAGTTTTTTCCAGACACAAGTTATTTATAACTTACCTGTCTAAAGGTCATTTCCCCTCCTCAATATTGATTTTTAGTCTGTGTTCTTTCTGCTTTTGAGTCTCTAACATTGCTTACAAACCTCAGATGAAAAGTAATTCTATGTAGTGTATGTTTGTTTGCCAAACCAAATGAAAACAAACAACTAACGGACCAAAAAGAATGTGAAAAAAAAGTTTCAGGCTAGTTTTATGCACACTAAAGAACAGAACAACTGTGGCCTTCTGCAAAATCACTTTAGAGAACTGCTTTTCACCACTTCTTATTATTATTATCTCCAGTATGAACTCGTGTGTAACTGTGATAGCGTGTGACTCCTCATGACGAGTCAGAAACCAAAGGAAAGAGATTTCCTTGCATTTCAGTCCTATGAACAGGTGCATCTATGGAGTGTCATTTTGGCAAATCAAAATCAAAGGTGCTTTGCCACTGTTTTTGGTAGAACCATGGTTTGAGCTGTCATGTTTGTCCCTGTGCATTCCTACTGAGCACAGGCCCTTCCTCTAGCAATGAGTAGTGGTAGGTCTCTGGCTGGGTTTGTGTCCTTCACTGAAATATAATGGTCTCTTTTGGATTTAGGATATTTTTTTTCTCTTAATTCTGTACATCACAGTAGAACCAAAAGTTCAAGTACATTTTAATTTTAATTATTTTTTCCACAATAAAATCTTTTTATACTGGTACCTTTTTGTTAGTATTTTCATCTTTAAGAGATCAGGCACACTTAAGTCAAATTAATTGGAAACAAAGACATTATAATTACAGTATATCTACTTAAAATTAATCAGAATTTATATTTCGTAAGAATTTTGATAGATTGATGGAAGCTGTGTATTTCAGTCTGGACATGGAGGCTTTCATACTGCTAACTGGTCTGTATGTTAAAAACACAAAAATAGTTTTTCCTTTGCTGACAGTGGGTTGTATGCAAAGAGAGGCTTTAAACCACAGCTGTGCAACATAACAGTCATGAACTTTACTGGGTTGCAGATGTGGGACATCAGTAAACTCAATTAATTGTAGCTTAACTGAGTTTGGGAGGTAGAGTTATGGATTACTTTTTTGAGTCCTGCACTTCAGCATTTTACAGTTCAGGGTTTATTTTTCCTCATGTCCTAAGGTTTTGCATCATAGGACAAATGCAGTACAGATACTCATAATACTTGCTAGCAATAGGATCCAAGAAATGCTCTGAAATAGCCCTAAGAATGGAATTCATCTAGAAATAAAACCATCTATCAGATCAAAGTTAATGTCTCAGTCCTGCTAAAGCTTTATATAAAGCATAACAATTATTTACTCTTGAGAATAACTCCCTATAAATAGTGTCAGTGTATCTCTGGAATTGCACATGGCAGTAAGCACAACAGCTGAGAATTGTCAAGTAAGATTTACCACAATTATGTTTGTTAAAGGGTGTTGCCCAAACAGAATTATGCTGGTTTTTAATCTGAGACCTCACAGATTATATGGTATTGCAAATGAGCAAGAGAGCATAGATTTTTTTTTTCTCCAAGTGCTTGCAAATTGAACTCTAATAAAAGTAAAAGTGGACAAGTTTAATAATAGATCTTAGTTAATGTACTGATTTGTTTTATAATAGACTAATCTCTCTAGAACAAATCTTGAGAATAGTTTTTCTTTACCTTTTTCTCAGAAGAGAGGAGATACCTTTCCCAATATTCATGTTTCTGGCCTAACTTGTCAATCCTATAATGAACATGACTTCCAGTAGTGAATAGTAATTAATCTTAACACTGCATTTTATACTAATTAAATTCAGAATCTATTGATATTGAGGAAACAAAAGATGTCACTGTTTTCAATATTAACTTGTAGGCTGTGGGATTTCACTTGACACCATATACAGAATTTAAATAGAGAAATATTCAGAGAACATTTTACCATTGTTTTAATGAGTAGTTTACTTGACAGTTTCGATAGGCTGTGTGTGCTGTAAGGTCAAACTGTGTCAAAGATACTCACTATGTCATTGGAAGCATTCAGTAGCTCTAAAGATCAGTTCTAGAAGAGCATTATTTTCAAATTTGCCAGTGAGTTTTGAGAGCAGATAACTGTTGAATATTCAGATAATCTTACTCATATGAATATCCATAATGGTTTTTGGTGTGTCCTTAACAAAGAATGTGCTTATATTTCCCACTCCTTCAAAACAATTGCATTAAGGGATTAATATATCCAAAGGACGAATGTAGTGGGTGGAAAATAAATCTCTGAGTCTCTCTCAAAAAAAATCTGAGTCTCTAGATTTTGTATATTAATTTCTGAGTATTTTGTCTTACTATGCTTTTGTACTTTGTACGTTTATCATTTCTCTTTATTCTTTCACCTTACAACAAGCTGTAAAGGCCAGTACTTTACTGAACCAGCATTATCTATTATTATTTGACTTTGTCTTCCTTATTCTAACCTGACTTGGAGTGCAGGAGTGTTTAATTGAGCTGCCTGGATAGCAGGTCACAGTGTGTGACAAAGAAAATACACAGGTATTTGTGTGAATGGGTATTTATTTCATTAAGAGCAGAGATACAAATATAATTAATGTTTTGCTTTACCACAAAAGTTACCGATTTTATGCCAACTATGATATTACACAGAAGTGCTGACATCCAGGGGAGCAGTGGTTCAGTTGAGAAGCCTTTTGGACTTGATTAAATTAGTTGTCAACATCAATAATGCCTAGATTTCAAAAATGGGAAGGTCTGGGACTTTTATTAAGTTCAATAACTTTGTTTCATCTGAAAATAATACTTTTAAAAGACAGTTCTTGCATTGAAGTTTTAAAACCTGGTTTTGACCATTTTTTAGCCTGTCTAGCCTTAGGGTCTTGATGACTGCAGAGAGTGATAGTGAGATCAGAGAAAATGTTCCATGATTTTTTTCCATGTGCTTTCAGTTGCATCTTTACACCTGATTTTTTGTCACTGAATTAATTGGGAATCTTCACTGGCTTTAGCAGGATTTTGACCAGACTCTGTATGTATGGAGCAGCTTCAGCAGCAGGTCCTGAGTGATGGAATATATACTGTAAAATTGTTGAACATTGTATGGAGAATGAACACACTCTGGAAATACAAGCAAAGGACTAGAAATCACAGTTCCTGACTTTCTCCTGGATTTCCTGTTTATTCACTGTTGTAGAAACTTACTTTGGCCTCAAGTTAAACGGTGCACTATGAAGCTTAATAGATAGAACAATGAGATAACTACTCATACTTTTACTTTCCTGGATAAAGCATACATGATTTGGGGGAAAAAAATTCTTACATAACATGCAAGAGAAAATATGTCAGCTACATAAAACAATGAGGGAAACTAGAACTGAATCAGAACGTAGTGTAAATATATTTCCAACCTGTGTATGGTTTTAGAACTATTCCACAAAACCTCTGGAAGAAGAAGTGAACTGAGTAGATGTAAGTAGAACAAGGTTATTTTGAGCAATGCCTAAAATCAGTGAAGAATTCCTCAACAACGAAGTTTCACGTAAAATTCACCTCTGTAGTTTTCTCCTGATCTCAGTTATAGATGTGTTACAGGTAGCAGAGCAGTTTGCAGGGGCAGCAGAAAACCTTGTATGATGGTGAGATACTGTCCTGACAGCAGCAGTGTTTTGTCCTGTCCGCTGTTCCCCAGAGGATTCAAGGTATGTTGTTCTGAGCTGATTACGTACAAGAGCATCAAACTGTACACGACAAGAGATATGTAAGGTAATTGCTAAGGACCATGTCTGAAAGAAATGGCCCATGTCTTCTGACAACATATAAATCATAAAAAGCCAAGCCAATTTATTCTGTAATGCAGCAGCTGGAAGTCTGACTGGATCAGGCTGTGATCAGCCTCTCTTCAGCCAGCCAGTGGGTCAAGTCTCCAGCTAGTCAGGCTACAGACCTGACTAAAGAAACTGGTGAATATCAAGCAGTAGAAAACTGCAGTATTGTTTATACAAGAACTCTGCTTTTTCCAATCTCTTAAAGTGTATTTTATTTTTGTCTGGATGCAGCTTCAGATAGTTAGCACTCACTGTACTTAGTCTGCCACTCCTATCATTAATTGTGTGTTTGGACAGAGGTGCCCAACCTATGGCCTCCTGGTTGTGGCCAGTTGGCAATCTTCTCCCTGCTCTGCCACTCTGTTTTCCAGAACCACATGATCCCTTGGCCTGTGCCCAGGCACCTCTTTATCATGTTGTCAGGGTATACCATATGTGTTTTGCCTACTGTCTGTCAGTTTGGTCATGTCACAGGACTATGAGAATCATGTAAGGTAGGTTTTTATGTCCTCTGACCACATACTGTGCCCGTGATATTGAGGAAAGGTCTGTGTTTCACTGAGCCTACTCCCAGTTGAATAGATGAATACACATTTGGTTCAATTTACCTTGAAAATTGGGCGTGGTGCTTAAAGCAGCAGTTAGTACTCACAGCTGTGTTAGAAAAATTCCTTGGGCATTACCATTAACTAGTTTAATTGGTACCCTAATTTGTTGTTCTTTAGTAGGTGAGGATAAAAGTTAAGATCTTTCTTACTGACATCATACAGTCACAGATGTATAGTATGTATAGATACTGTGGATGTGGATGTGTATAGAGTACACTAGGCAGTTTGACCTTCATTTCGTCTCAGCTGCTGTCAGTGTCTCTGTTCCATTCCATTCTAGAAGAATTCCATCCAAGAAGCCTACTAACCTACTGTGTTAAAACAATATTTAAACATAGCAGTGGTGATGCTTAAAGCAAAGTTTTATTTGTTGCTGTAGACATAATGCTGTGTGTTTGCCAGTGTGTGTCTTCCTAACGTGGGAAGTGACCACTTTAGGGAAGTGTCTGCAATGTATGCAATAGAAAGCATAACAGCACTGAACTTACACTCAGGTTCTCCAATCCCAGTCTAGCAATGTAAAGCTTTTATATATCTGTAAATATGATGGGTGTCTACTTCATGCTAAAAAGACTAAAGAAGTCCTTAATCTAATTGAGAATCAGTATCAGAATTCCTTAGTTCACTGTGGCATGGATTTTTCATTTCAAATAATATGGAACAGAAACATTAATATTTTTGCTCCTGAAGCAAATATTCATCATTAGATTATTCCCAGGTGAGGTTCACTATTACTAGGCTTTTATGCTGATTAGATTCTGTTTGGCAATATGTATCTGATTTTGGAAATACTATTTCTTGATTTTATTTTGAATAGAAAGTAAAGTAATTGTCTTTTCCGAAGAAGCAGTAGTTGAGGCCTATCTGTATTGATAGTTGTGCTCTACAGACAGTATTTTTATAAATACATTTTGTGTAAAATGGGTAGTATATGAGAAAATTGGATTCTTAGCTTTTTTATTGCACAAGATCAGCTTAAATTACTTCAACCACTCTCAATGACTCAAAAGAACAGAATTTTGATAGTCAGTGACCAGAATCAAATTAGTACAGAATAAAAAAAGTACATGTATTCATTTGTAGTTGAGCTAAAAGCTTAGTCTTACAGTCGCAGAAGATGAAAATGCATTATGGAGATAAGCAGTCGACTTCTTTTGGCCAGATAAAATGTACTGAAAGGAAAGACAGAGAAGAATCTCTGTATGTCAAAGACACTGTCTGGCCCTGAACCTCTTCTGGAGTGTGAGTGCTTAGCTGTGATTAGAAGTAATGGCAATGAAATACAAATGCATTGTAGCATTTCTGACCATATTATACTGTATCTACATGGTGTTTGAAGTAACCCCTCTTTATCTGAACCAGAAGCATGAAAGAAATTAATAAAATATATGAGGATAAGGAAAGAGCTTGTACTTGCCCTCTGTATAACAGTAATATCCCTGGTACAACATGTACAGTAAGGTGACATTGTCATTAGGCTTTTTCACAGTAAGTCATTTGCACTTCACAAACTGAATGTTGTATCAAAGCTTAACGTATTTCTTACCTGGCATGCTCTTACTTTGGGAGGAATGATCTATTGCAGGCATAACCAAATGGAGGTTATAAATACAGTGCTGATATTGCTAATATTTGCTTGGTACTACTTACAGAACCCATCACCTAAGAATAAATGAAGCACAAACCATAGGTAACACCAGAACATCCAGCCAGAGTGTGTACTTTTCCCAATTAATACATAAAGTCAACAGCTGAATAAATCATTAATACAGCCAGATCACACAGTGAGTAACTACCAGGGGTGCAAATGAGAAGCCAGGAATGCTGACTAGTCCTTTTAGAGATCTGGAGACCACTTCTGAAGTCCAACTTGTAAAAAACACCCCATGTTTCTTTTGTGTGATGTAAATACTTTCAAAACTTCTCCTGCTTGGCTTTGCATAATGGAAGAGATGCAGTCTTTGATAATACGATCTTTCTCACCTAGCTGAAATGAGGCATCAGTGGAGAACATTTTTGCAGAGATGTGAGATGATCTAAACAGCTTCAAGACAAAGGGAGGTTTGCTGAGTGTTGACACTGAGCTTAGCCAGTGAGCGCATAGATTTTGAGCTACTTCTTTTCCCTTTGAAAATTCTAAGACCATTTTACAAACTTTAATGTCTAAAACTTCTCAATGCATTAAAGGGAATGTTTTAACTTAATTCTCCACTTCATTGAATAGAGGAAAAAAGGAGAAACGTTAGGTCTGACTGGCTCCTCCACTGACACAATCCCACAGAGACCTTAGTATCTGATCCAGGTGCATAGGTAGGAGCCTTAAGTTTTCAGATGAGCAGCCCCATTGAACTGAAGTGCATGTGAGTAAAATTAAACATGTACATGTTTAAAAGATTAATCCTAACTTTAACCATTAACTTCTTTCCCCTCCCTCAAAAAAAAACCCCAAAAAACAACACAAACGCAAAACAAAACAAAACAAACCCCAACCACCACAACAACCCAAAAATAAAATCTGCAAAACCTAAGACAATTTTGAGGGGGTTTTATATGACTTAGTTGGTCCATTTTATGGACTTGGAATTAATGTAGATAGCATTTGGTCTACAAGGATATAATTTGTATTTCATCTAAAGTTTTGACCATGTAATTGCTGTGAAGCTCAGCTTCTGAAGAGCATGGTGCAATCTTTCAACCTTTAACCAGTTTAACCTTTCAAGGAACCCATGGCAGTTCAAGCTGCCTGTGTTATTATCTATAAACATTTGTTCTTCAAATATTTAATCTTTTCACAAAATGGATTAACATTTAATTATTTTTGATGTGTTAAGGTGTAAATTACCTTGTAAATGAAAATTAAATGCAGGGATAGGTACCAAATTTTAGTGACTATGAACACCATGTGAACCCTGGGTGAAATACTTCTTGTTATGTAGACTGACTTTCAAACCACATTTATTTTGTTTATTAGTTTTAATGGCTTAGACATGTTAAAGATTGGTAGTTATTTTTCCTGAGCCTGAGCTACACAAAATGACTAATTCAGAAACTTTTATTCAAGTATCATTTTGTATTTCAGCTGAAAAAGAAAATCCTAGTAATATTTTTTCCATGGATTCAATCTAATGCTACAGGTAGTAACATAGGAATTCACTTGAGACATGAAATAAGCACTGGTAAGAATCCGTTCCTAGAAGGAAGTAACTACTGAACAAAGGTATGATAGGTAAAGCATTTCTTTTTTTAAGTGGGCACTGAATACTTTTGGGGTTTTTTTCATTTGGGAAGTTATTAAAGACTTGTGATTAATTAAAAGGTTTATTTATTGCTTGGCTTACCAGATCAGAAATGTTTAGTTTTAGTTTTGCATGAGAAACTAAGGGAGACCTCAGGAGTACTAATTATGAACCCTAGAAACCTAATGCCAACAGTGAGTGTGGTGAACCTTGAGCAGCTGTATAACCATTCTAAATTTTATTTCATTACAGAGCTTTTTGTGTTGTTACAAAATGCAACAAAATTTTAGTCATTTTAAACAGTCTGATTCAACATCCTTTCTTCTCCCAACTCCTCTCTTTTATCATGTGTTGTCAGTTCTTCAGTGCAAAACTTTCAAGCTTTAGACCTGCTAATCTGAAACCTAGCCAAAAACAACCTTTCCAGTTTATTTTAGCCAAAAAAGGCCCAAAAGAGTAATTTTTAACATACAAAAATAGCATCATTGCACATGGGACAAAAATATTTCACCATCTACTCGTTCATTTAAGTCCTCGTTTTAACTTTGGAGAGATACATATATTTACAGTATGTACCATGTATGTGCATAGATACTCAAGTTTTCCCAAACAGTTGTGGTTTCTTTAACATACACAATATAATAGCCTAAAGCAGTTTCCAAAGTAGTGGACAACCTTGTGTTCTGGACCATGATTTAAACTGTCAGGTAATATATGATGTTAGATCTGGAAATGACGTGCCAGATTCGCAGTATTGTGTCAATACCAGTGCCAGCAGCTTAAAGGATAAATATTTGTTTTAGATGAATTCAGAATGTTCAAATGAAGAAGTGTTTAAGTGCTGGCCCCCAGATTATTTTCAAGGGTTTGGTATTTTTCTTGTTCAGGGGAAAGTAAGAGCAGAAGTTCCTTTCAGTGTTAGAGTGGACATTGGATTTGCTCTCTTCTCTTCAGGAATTATTACCAGCATTTGGGATTTTTTACCTGCAATTTGGTGGTTTTGGTTTTCGTTTTTCCCATCGTGACTCCTCACTACTTATGTAATACATAGTTTAGCAAAACTCTGAAGACTATTTAGAGTTACTGCCTTTTTGTAAAGCTAGCAGCCAAACACTGGAGTTGATGCAAACAAGTCATTTAGCATCTGAAAGAAGTGTTAACACTTTATTTACATTTAAATTAAAATAGACACTTATTTATGTGTTCTGGTTCTGAAAGGTGTGTGGTACATCTGCAGAGGCCTATTGTTTATTCATGCTGTAAATCCTTTGAAATGTGTTAAAATGCTTCCCACTCATTATAAAAATCCTGCCACCCATGGATTAGGGCTTTGATGTCACCAATCCTGCTTCAAAGGGTTCTTTCAATGCTATTAATCACAGTTTAGCCTCTGAAGATATAGCCAGAGAAAACATTTGGACATCTTGTGCTAGACTTGCTAAAACTTTGAAATATACAGAGTGTCTTGCATATGCAAGTCCGATATCACTTCCTCTCTCTTCTCCTAGGCTTTATTTTGAAAAGCTGTTTTGTGATGACTTTGGCTTTCTACAAGTACAGAAGAAAAAGTTTAGGACATGTCATACCTTACATTTTTAAAAAGGCACCAGTCTTTCACTTGACACCACAATATACTTTTGCCTGGGAAACTGAGTCAGTGTTTAAAACTCCTGAGTTACAATAAGATTGAGAATTATATGTCAAAAGGTCAAAAAATGGTACCGTCATCATTTTCTCATCTCTCTCGTTAGTTTGTGAGTTTAGGATATTGTCTTGACACTTGAGGATCCATGTGATTTCATGGAAACAAGATTGGTTCTGTAGTCTTTTTGCTCTTTGAAATCTCTCAATGAGTCACAGAGAAATTGATTACTAGTGATTGAGCTGTATGCCTTTGTGCTGTCGTTGTTTTCATCAGCTCAGTAGCTAAGGTCAGTGACATACCACCTTATCAATGACTTTTTCCTCCCCTCTAAATCAACACTGCACTCTGTCATGCCTGTGATGAATGCTCTGCAGGCACAATTGAGGGGTAATGAGAGGGGTGTGGAAGAAGTGTGGTGGTGTAGTTTAGTACTATTATACAAACTGATTTTACACAGTACAAATTTTTCTCTTCTAAGCTTCTTGAATAGTTCTTGCAGTGTGAATTTCTTTCTTTTTGAACAGGTAATTTGGCACAAGCAAGAGCCAGAGTGACAGCAGCATCTCGGTCTCTGCCTCCACAGCTCAGTGCTGGGCGTATCAAGGTTAGTGGTGTTCCCTTTGAGGACAGGCAGTTGTTTATAAAATACTACAGTGGGACTGTGTAACAGTACTTAGCTGATGTCAGTATAGAGGGAGGTTCTTACCAAGTAAGAGTCTGCCTTACTCTCAGTAATGTGCACCTTGTCTTGGAGCATGGTTTCCAGTTTTAGTGATGAACCTATTGTAGAATTCAGTGAAGAATCAATCTACTACTGATAAATCCTTAAACCTTTGGAGTGAAATCTGTTACATCAATATCAATAGTTCTCTTTATTTCAAAGGGGTCGAGGTCTTCCTCTGACAATTTTGACCTAGAAAGAGGTCTTATTATGTAAAATTTGCGTAGTGTATTTAACAGTATGAAGGGCAAAATAATTTTTTTTTAAGTTCTATTTCTTTTTAATTCAACTTGGAAGTGAAAGACCAAGAAATGTTTGTGACTGGTAGATAACCAGAAAAGAATGACTCAGCAAAACCACTGTTCTGTAAAAAGAACTGTAGAATCTAAATGCTGCTGAATTTTGCCATAAAAATATGTGGCATAGCTGCAGAAAGATGGGATAATTTTATGGTAATTAGTAGGATTACAATTGAGTGCACTTAATTTGTGAGGAAACCTGTTGTCCCTTGAAGCTGATGGTAAGTACACCTCCTCCCTGCTTCCTAAGTGGTACTTGTTAGAGTTACCGTAGTTAAGGTTTGAGGGTTTGGGTTTTTTTCAAAACAAACAGTAATAAATTTTTAAAACAAGTGTGGTAACAGCAACTGTCCAAAGTCTACAAAATTTTATGTTTTGGGGTTTCTATTTCTTCTTGTTATCTTCTGGTATTTGGAGCTTGTGCTGAAACATCAGTGTGGTTATTTATGTCATCCAGATGTCTATATCCTTCACTGTACCTGCAAATACAGATGTGGATTTCAGACTATTATTTCCTGTCTAGTGTAAATACTTTCTGTGCTGAAGAGTGGCCTTTCCAGTTTTCTTGTGTTACATACACATTGTCTTCCACATCCAGCTATATTCAGCACAAGCCTTCTAAGCATGCATTTTATTGATACAACAGGATTGCAATAGAGCAGTTCACTCCTAGAGCTTTACTGAACACAATCAGGTAATAAGTACTGTTTAAGTGGACTTTACTCACCCTTCAAACTTTTTAATAGGACCCAAAAGAAAAGACATGAAGAAGTGCAACACTATTCAGAAAATGTTAATTTAAATACTTTTTAGATAAAAAGCTATTTCTTAGAATTTTGTAAAGCACCTAATTAAAACAACTTCAGGAAACATTTTAAATTATTATTTCAAATTTTGTTTTAAAAAAATCTAAGTGCAATAATTTTGTTTGGAAGTTTGGAAATTTTTTATTATTATTTAATTTAAGAAGGTTTTTTGCTTAACATATTTTTTGGTTTTACAAAAACCAAAACATTTCATACCATGCCAGCAGCAGGTGTGGTCAATATGTGGAAAGTCATAATTTCAAGTGACTTCACAAGGTGAGATGATGTTATAAATTGTTCTTTTAATATTGTTTCAAAACTATTAGAAGGAGTCTTTTTAGTCATGAAAGAGTTCAGCTTTTGTAGGTCAGGATGTTTTCCACTACAGCTGTAATTACATAAATTCATATTGTAGGTCACTATAGCTGTCACGTAAAAATGTGACTTAATAGTTGAAATATCTTCATTTTTGTTTAAAAAGAGTAGCTAGTGATTTAAAATACAGGGTATCGTGACATTCTTACTCTTATACATTGACATTCTTTTTATGTTCTGTCATTTTCTAGCAAGCCAGTTGTGAGAAAGCCTATTGTCTGTTACCCATGAAGTTGTTGTCCTACCATAAAATTGTGTGGCTTCATAGACAAGCAGTGTTGTACATAAATGAGAGACAAAACTTCTTAAAAAGTCTTAGAAGAAAATCCCATCAGCTTCAGGGTCTGTCAGAATTTTCTAATGAAAATTTCAAACGTTTCTTGTCAAAAAGATTTGGAAATTGATTCTATTTCTTACATATTGCACAGATCTGGATTTACAACTTCATTCATAGGAAAAGAAATCTAACAATACTGCTTTCAGCCTTCTTTTTTGAGAAAGTGTTTTACATCTCCTCTGTGAGTTTCTGACCATCTGTCTTTCTGTGCATTCTTTCCCTTTGCCCCCCCAGAAAAACCTCAAAACACAACAAAGCTCTTTTGAACCTAACAGCCTGTTGTAAACCATATTTGATAGAATGGCAGTCCCAACATGGTAAAATTCTACAGTTTTGGTGAAAATAAGGAGCTGTGGAAAGGAGATGATACTACCCTTAATTGACCAGCAGATACATGAGATATGAATGTAAGAGGTTTTGAGTGGTCAGTCTCCAGCAGCAATATCACTGAGTCTCTGTTTTTCTAGACAGAGAAGAATCCTATTTAGAACCTCCGATTCATTGGCATTTGGGATCAGATCAGTCCTCAAACTATGTTCTTTTGTTCTTGATTTGATCTTATTTACATTTAAATTGTGTGGTTTTTAACATTAAATATTGCCAGTTATTCTGAACTTACTGTCAGTGCTGACCATTATAGCTTTTGTCTTCTACCTGACATTTACTAGAGATTTAGATAACAATCCTCAGAAACTAGCTGCCTTGCCAAGATAATCTTGAAACATTCCCATATCCTTCCCCACGGACATGCCTGCTGTTTTGATTAGGTCATTGATATTTACTTTGTTACATAACCTCTTAAGATGCTTGATGTTACCTGTGCTGATAAGGCATTTTTCCTGGGATGTATTACAGTGTTCTTTTAACAAACTGCATCTCTCTTTTTTTATTCTTCTTCTCCTATGTTAGTTTGAGATGTGTACCAATGCATGTATGCCACTCTGGGCCAGAAGATTACAATCACAGATTACAAAAACATATTAAAATTTTTTGTGGTCACCTTTATTTAACTCTGTCTTCATTTGCACCATCTGTGTTCTGAATCTTGATTTCTTTTGATTTCTTCCCCAACATAAAATCCATTTTTTTGATCTATTATTACTTAGCGCTTCATTTCCTTTATATTTTGCATGCAGTCTCCCAAATACCTCCTAAAGGTAAGAGTCTCAGTTACTTTATTGAGAACTGTAATCTTTCAGCAGTTATTTTAGTGTCCAGAAAAGTGTTCTTAAGTCAATGAATGTTGGAAATGATTGTATGGAGCAAAGTGCAGGAGGTGTATCACAGGTGCTGACAACAGCATTATCTGGTTTATACAAATGCCACCTGGTCAGAGCAGATGGTAAACAGCCACAAAGCAAGTGAATGCTAAAATGCTGTTAATGCTCCATGCAAACAGGATGCTGGTTAATTTTCTTTAATTTTGTTGAGCCGTAATGCAGCAACACAATCTGCTTGTTATGGGTAACCACAGTTATACTCATTCATAAATTCTGGTTTCATTTTGATAAGAACAGCTGTACTGACAATATAACAAAAACCTACAAGGAGCAGTATGTTCACTTTCCATGTATATCGTCTAAAAATAACTCTTCTGCAATGCCGAAAAAGTGGTAAGCTATGGCAGTTCAGCCATAAGACTGAGAATCAGAATAAGGTTGCTGAGATTCTTGGCATCAAAATGGCAATATAAAGTAATTAGTAATAACCACAGTAGGAGAAGGGAACAGACTTAGATCATTTACCTACTTTGCTTGCCATTCATTGTCCTACAGTATTTTTTCCATACATGAGCAAAATGAGGCAGTTCAATTTACTTCCTGGCTCTTAAAATTATGATAACTCTTCTTATAGACACAAGTCCTGTTGGAGTTCATTGTAGTGGCAATAAGAAGAATACTTTCTAGAAATCAGTTCCTAAGGTATTGCAACTTGACAGCTATTTCACTGGCTGAGTATTGTATTAACATAAATCTAGAGTGCTGTTACATTATTAAAAAAATTCAAAATGCTTAAAGAGCTCTCCAAAGTCATTGTGTCCTGCATCTGTTAGAAGCTGGCCTTGCTATCCCTGATAAAGTACTCTGAAGTACTCACACTTGAAGGAATGACTATAAGAAACTGTACCCAGCTTTGATGGGCAAGGTGGGGTGGGTCTGGAGTGTTTCTGGAACAGTCCTAACGTCAGAGTTTTGTCTTCCAGGTTGACACAATGGAGGTTATGCGGCATCCCGAGGAAACAACTAACATGAAGCGGCAAACTATGGCTTCCTATTTTAGGGTACAAAAATTAAAATGAAAAGCATTTTGATAATAAGAACAATAGATATATGTAAAATATTTGTGGGACAGTAACATCAAAGAGAAATGGAAGTTTTTTTATTCTGTTACAAGGCTTCTGTTGATTCATAAACATTTTTTTTCTCTTTTCTCTTTTTTTCCTCATACTTGTACTTTTATAATTTCATTGAGTACATTGATAAGAATCTCCAGAGCCTAGACTATTTTCTGTCTAAAATGCTAGAGGCCTAGAACAGGTCTTGTTATAAACAGAACACAAATTTTGTGCAAAAAAAAAAGGTGCTATCGCTAAATTCTTCATTTTTTTTCACAAGCTGGGGCATACATACCTTTAAAGATTAAGATTTTTCATTTATGCTATTAAGTGAAAGACAATCCATCTTTTGGAACTGCTATTGTAAATCATACAGATTGCTATTTTAACAGTAGCAATCCTGTCTGAAGTAATGCATATTCTGCATGTGTGTTTAAAGCAAGCAGGCAGGGAAAGGGCATTGAGAATGTTAGAACAGGAAGCTTAGGAGTCACGAAAGTGCTGCTCCAAGACACTTGGTTACTGTTTGTTTCTTGCAGTCGTTGCAAAGTAGAAAAGGTTTTAGCAGTTGACTCTTGGGCTGCACTTGTACCATGAAGAATAGAGAAGTTCACAGAGTTGTTCTAGCCAATGTGAGTCAAAGCTTCAAGCTGTGTAGGAATACCTGTTCAATTTGTTTTGTAGAATAGTGTAAGTAAGGGTATAGAGGAAGCTGGTGTATACTGAGGAGTTGTCCCCAGTGTGGAGAGTGCAAGGACACACATTCAGACTTGTCATACAGGTATGCACTTAGAGTGGTCTTGGACAGAACCACACAAATGCCAGCTCTGTAGGAACTGTAAAAAGAAAAAAAAGTATAATGGGGGAGTGAGTGTGGATGTAGACAATAATACATGTGCACCCTGCAGCAAGGTGATGACAATCAGCTTGGAATTGTATGTGATTTTGAGACACATATGGATATATGAGATTGAACATAGTTGACAACACATAATTGTATGTGTTATGACAACACATAATTGTTGTATGATAATACAACAGCTTAATGAGGCGAGTATGGAGCAGGAGTATCAGTATTCAGAGCAGTCAGTGGAAAAAAAGATACATATAATGTGATCAAATCATTTTAGTTTAAAATGAAATGGAGGAAATTGTTTTGTGTGTCTTGAGTGGATAGGAAAAGAAATAATAGACTTACATTTCAGTGGCAAGATTTGTGTTAGATGCTAAGAACTTTATGAATAGCTGTGATAATATAGCAGTTCAACAGATTTCTGGAGAGAGTGTGCAGTTTATATTCGCAGAGATTCTGAAAAAACTAATGTAACAGGGATGTACCTGAAATGTTAAAGATACATCTAGTGTTCCATGGACAGAGAACTGAACTGATGACTTCTTGCAGCCCTTTCCCTATGATATGCTGTCAATTTCAGTGGCTGTTTCATGGTGAAGCTTGTGTTTCTGTTGGGAGTATTTGATCACTCAAACGTGTTTACAAATAGAATTAAAATTAGGACAATTTTCAATTTCTTTTTTTTATTTTTTTAATGGACATTCTTCAACTATGGAAACGTAATATAAGGCAAAGAGAAAGGTGTAAGAAGTAAAAAATCAAATTAAGAATTTTAAATTTTTTTTTTACAACTGAAAATTTTTAATAGGTTCCATGTTTCAGTTGTAATCTTAAAAAATAATAAAAAGACAATGGAGATTATAGATTAAAATATAATCAAGCATTACAAACTGTTTACAAATATGAATCTCCTGCTTAAGTAGTTCCATTGCAGTTTTTTGCCAAGTATGAGCATCTTCTTTATTTTCCTCACTAGTATTCCCTCATGGATCTTTTATCCAAAATGGTTGTTGGACAGCCTCACTTTATCCGCTGCATTAAACCTAACGATGATCGAGAAGCGCTGATGTTCTCTCATGAGAGAGTTCTGCTGCAGCTACGATACACTGGAATTCTGGAAACTGTCAAAATACGTCAGAAAGGGTATTCTCATCGCATCCTCTTCGAAGAGTTTGTAAAAAGGTAAGACTTGTGTAATAGGGCTGTTTTCCTAATATTCGATTCAGTGAGACATATTCTATGTTTAAGTACAGAAAGTTCTACAGATGTTGTTCCTAGGTATGTGGTCTGAATCTCTAATGAAGACAGGGACTTTAAGGGATAAAGACTACAAGAGATATCTGATCTCTAATGGAGAACAGCCAATGTGAAACCCACAGTGAACACAAGTAACAAGCCTGTCCCCATGGTCTCACTCCCATGCCCCCATGCAGAGGCAGCAAGTGGAAATTATGCGTCCTGCTCAGGTAATTCAAGGATTTTGGTAGGTCAGTGACCTTCAGCCATCATATGAAGAATGTGCACGTTTAAGAATGAACTGATATAAAAGTTTCAGATTTAGCTTTGTAGAGTAATTTATCTTGGCGATATCATGAATTATAATCAGATCTCTATTCACCCTAATCCTTCTCATGGCTGCTGTTACTGGCTTTGGTACATATTCTCAGTCTCAGAAAGTTATAAATTTTATTCAGGAAATGCTATTATCTTTATGATAGCAATATGGCTACATGAGAATTATGGTTTCCTCTATATTTTAAATGTGGGTTTGTGTAGTATTTACTGTTTTTCAGTGTGTAGGATTGGCAATTCAACACTGAGCAGAAGCACTACCATTAACCATTTAGGCAATAGTAAGAGCAAGTAGTGAATGGCTAATTCAACCATGGTGTGATATTTTTTGGACTGGATATTTTTTATCCAGACAATATAGAATTAATGAATCAACTTGAAAGCAAGCCATTAGTCTCACTTCAGTGCCTGATAAAGTTATGGAGAAGATTATTCTGGGAGGTATTGAAAAACACCTGAAAATGCAGTTATTGGTCACAGCCAGTGCAGCTTCATGAGAGGAAAGTCTTACTTATCAAACCTGATTTCCTTTTATGAAACAGTGACCCACCTAGCTGACTGAGGGAAGCCGGTTGATGTAATCTTCTTGGATTTCAGTGAAGCTGTCATTACTGTCTCTCCCAGGATCCTTCAGGACAAAATGTCTGGCACACAGCTGGATAAACATGTCATTGCAATGCGTGAGCATCTGGCTCACAGTTTGGGCACAAAAGGGTTATAGTGAATGGGGTGACATGAGACTGGTGTCGAGTCACTAATGGGGTTCCACAGGATTCCATCCTCAGCTGTGTTCTTCTCAATGTCCTCATAAATGGCTTGGATGCAGGCTGGAAGGGATACTAAGCAAGTTCACAGATGGTGCAAAACTGGGAGGAGCTGTTGACTCCTTGAGGTCAGGAAGGGACTGTAGAGAGACCTTGACAAATCAGAGGGCTGGGCAACACCAACCATATAAAGCTCAGCAAGGGAAAGTATCCTGTTACAAGGCTTCTGTTGGTTCTGTCAGGTTCTGCACCTGGGAATGGGCAACTCTGGGTGTAAGGACAGGCTGGGAATGAGGTGCTGGAGAGCAGTGCCACAGTGCCTGGGGGTTCTGCTCACTGGTGAGTTGAATGTGAGTCAGCAGTGCCCTGGCAGCCAGGAGGGTCAGCCCTGTCCCGGGGGCATCAGGCACAGCACGGCCAGACCGGCAAGGGAGGGATTGTCCCACCCTGCTCTGGGGCAGCCTCACCCTGAATATTACGTGTAGTTTTGGTCACTGCAATATAAGGTACTAAAACTATAGAGGAGTGTCCAAAGAAGCACAACAAAGATGGTGAGGGGCCTTGAAGGGGAGCTGTATGAGGAGCAGCTGAGGTTATTTGGCCTGTTCAGCCTGGAGAACAGGAGACTGAGGGGAGACCTTATCACAGATCTACAACTTCCTTGTGATGGGAAGAGGAGGGGCAGCACTGATCTCTTCTCTGTGGTGAACAGTGACAGGACCCAAGGGAATGACCTCAGACCATGCCAGGGAAAGCTGAGGTTGGATATCAGAAAAGGTTCTTCACCCAAAGGCTGGTCATGCGCTGAAACAGGCTTCTCGTGGAAGTGGTGAACAACACCTGACAAGAGTTCAAGAAGCATTGGGACAGTGCTCTCAGGCATATGGTGTCACTCTTGAGGATGGTGCTCTGGAGGGCCAGGAGCTGTACTCAATGATTCTTGTGGGACCCTTCAGAATCAACATATTCTGTGATTCTGTGATGTGATAGTAAAGGGAAACCATTTCACAGTCCTCTCTAAAATCCAGAGATGGCATAGATTTATGCTTATAAACCAGTCACTTGGGCTTGGAAATCTGCACTCCATGCATTCAGGTATCTGGAATGATAAACCAGAGCTTAATTAATTAAATTCTGAAAAATTACTAATTTTTCTGACTTATATTAGTGCATCAAATGAATATGTAATAGGAAAACACTACAGATTATATATCCCAGGAAAGATAACTAATGTGTTTATTTCTCCTTCGAGGCAATTTAATTTACAGACATGATCTTTACCAACTTTTTTTGTGTTATATGACTAATTTTAGTAAGGTTACACCATTCTAGAGCACATTTAACAGAATATTTTTTGTGATCATTAATCAGTCTTGGCATTATCCCGAAGCAGCTGAAAGCAGAATTATTAACCTCAACTTTTATTCAATTTACACATAAGTGAACTAGGATTAACTCCACAGAAATTAGTGTAAATTGAGAGGAAATTAAGCTTCTCTTATCAGGAGATCCTTTTTATTCAAAAATGCACTGAATTTGAGTACAGCCTTGAAAACTAATGATAATAAAAACAGCATTGACTGTAGCTTTCCATCGTGCAGATAAGAGCAAGTTGTGATTAACATCTTGTCAATTATTCCCCATGTTTTTAGTCCAACTTAATATAATTTGTTAAGAAAAGAAAGTCAACACAAAAAGGGAAGGAAAGGGGAGCAATTTCCACAACAGCAAAGATGACTTCTGCCTTCAGAATATAACTGGGGGTGGGAGAGGAGATGTTCTTGCTCCTTTGTTTGGCTCATGCTTTATTTTAAAACAAATTCTATTCTCTTTTGCTCTTGCAAATAAAATCAAACAATACCTTATAAAGCTATCAGTGGAACAAGAAACATTTTTCTTCAACTTACAGCTATGACTAGTCAAGTGTTTTTGTGAACTAAGTAGTTGAATACATAAAAATGTTTGAGAAAACAGGTCAAATGCTAAACAGATTGGCACTTCTTTGTTCATAATCAAAAAGACATTAGGCAAGTATGAAGAAGAGTTTCAAAATGTCAGTAAATGTAAGGATATCAAAGATTTTTTTAAGCCAGCAAGTTAATTGGTATTTTGATCCTTTTGAGGAACTGAACAACAAAATGGATGAGCCAGCATTTTTTCTCCCTTGATGTTATTAAACAAATAGGTGTGCTTCTTATCTGCCTTTTCAATAATGCTGTTTTGTAAACTCTTAGCAGGAAATATGAGGACAAAACAATCAAAGGCAGGGAACAGACCCATTCAGAGTTTATCAGGTGGGAGGTAAACAAAAGATAAAGCTCTGTCTAATGTTACTCTTTACTGTCTTCTGTTTTCACGTAGAGCTGATTATTTGCAAACCTGGATGTAGTTTATTGGGTTAAAAAACAGATGGTGAGGAGAGGGCTTAATTGTAACTCATTCACAAAATGTTTCTTCAGCCAAATATATTACCATCTGTTTTATGTATATAAATATACATATTCTTTTACTTAAAGTAGGAAAATGTAATCTGCAGTCCCTGTAAACACTGTATCCCTGTCAAGTCTTCGAGACTTTGTCTCCCTTGGCCCTGTCTTGCACCCCATGACATCATGCATCTGTCTTGTTTGCTGTGAAGCAACATGGCCTGTCTTTCAGGCTGGAATCTGATTTTAGGTACAGGTCATTAACTTGATCAGTCAACCAGGTGTGCCTGAAATGTGGGGTCATGTGATGACCATGCACTGCACAACAGTTTAAGGGACTTGTGCTTTCTCATGGGGACCTGCACTGAAAGTCCCACTGCATGGAACACTCCTCGCTGAGTGCCCCCAGATGTGGTGTGCAGCTGTCCTCCACGTATCCTCAAGCTGGATCCTCCATTTATGTGTGTCCTCTATATACTGTGCCATCAGCTGAAAGGCAAGGGACTCAGTAGGCCAGTGGTACTAAATGCTGTTACACTTGTAATGCCTCATCAGCTCACAGGAATGTGTTGAGAACTCTTGCACAAGTCATTTAAGGATTGCCTTTTTTCTTCCCTGCCTGTTTATGTTAGACATTAAGTTTTTTGTACTGCATTAAGATGCAGGATAAACTTTCACTAGAAGCATTACCTATTCCACAGTAGTCAGATGATGTTACTCAGATCATACACTCATGGCAGTACCAGTGCTATTGCTGTAACAGTGATCCCAGTGGGGCTGGTTCTGCTTTTTCAATCTCACAGGAAAAATTTGCATAAGGTCACTGTTAGTACACACGGTATACATAGTTTCTAAACCACCAGTGTTATGTTTCTCATGACCACATAAAGCCTCATTGGCCTTAATAAGTCACATTTTTCATGGAGTGGAGCTAGGAATAAAACTGGTCAAACATTACAAAATCCTGCCAAACATAGGATACTCAGTAAGTGCTTTCCTCTAACACCAAAGATTCAGTGGTGATACACTTGCTTATTATGTAGAATCTGGGAAGCACTAAATTAAGTTGAAAGCCAACAGATTTGCTGTGGAGAAAGAATGCTATTGTTTTTAAATGATGCATTTTTAATGCAAGCCTACTTTTAACAGTAAACCTGCACTATAGCAAAGTTCATGAGTGATTTCTGTAAACAAAATTTTAACATTGCATGATACCTTGATTTTACTATTATCCATGGAAATGTTTATTTCAGTGGCTTTGAGATTTCACCAGGTCTGTGGAATCCCATACACTTTATGGTGAACTACTGTACCTTCCATATACACTTTCTAGATGTTTCCCATTCACAGAACACTGGCAAATGGTCACAGGTTGGAGATGATAGGAAAACATTAGGAGTGGAAAGTCTGCTAGCTGCTTATGAATAGTACATGCATATTGCACCAAATCACGCTTTTCTGAGAGTATTTCTATGATTCTATATTTGTCTGATGATTTACCATGTATCTAGGTTTACTAGGTGTCTGTTACTGAATTTCAGTAACATTGTATCATTTTTATTTATGGGGTTTCATTTAATTTTTATTTATGGGGTTTTTTATTTATACTCTTAGTATGGAGTCAAATGTGATTATTTTCATTAATTCAAATTTGAAAGTTTTCGAAAGAGGTGAGATACAACCAAGACAAGTTAGAAAATTTTGGAAATTATTTTACAGCTCTTTTCATTCTTAAAAAAAAAAAAAAAAAAAAAAAGGTAATTTTTTTAAAAAAGCTTCTGGTTCTAGGACTGAGAAGGAACAAATGTTTTTGTGATGTTGAGAATCTTCCTTCTGTTGCTTGTTATCTGGCTAGACAGGGATTTTGCACCTCATGCTTTCCACATATCATTATCCACCTCAGGCCATTACATTTTAGTACAAAGATTTGTTTTAAAGAGAAAAAAGGTTAATCATTGCTGTTTTAAGGTAATTATGTAGAATTGATGTAGCCTTTAAGTCTGGAATGTGAAGGGAACTTCAGTAAGAGACACTGGTATGGTAGTTAATGGTGCTGTTTAAATGCATTTTATGGAACAGTTGCACAGTTTAGCCTTTAGAGAGGGGTGGGAATTGAATCATTTGTTTACAATCAGTTTATTTAATCTGAGGCCACCAACACTAAAATGCCTGGTCCCTAAACAGATAATAAATGCATAGAATCTTACTGGAGTTTTCCATGTCTTAGCATACTTGGCTGTCTTTAGCATTTAACATTACTTCTGCATGTCCTAGCTTTACATTCTGAGGTTAAATTCAGCTTTTAAAAAAGTGTTGATTTATTTCTAATGACTCGTAAGTACAGTTAATCCCATTTTAATGTAACTTTTTTTCTGAAATAGTATTCACATCTATGAAGAATAGTATGTATTACAGAGAAAAAAACTAGTTAAGAAAAGCAGAATTCCCGAGTTTCATCAGCTTTGTAAAATCAGTTCTTCTGAGGGGAAAATACTTTCCTCTTACTTAATCTTACTGCTACTGAGGATGTAATTAGTCAAGTACTTTTAGGAAACATGTAGATGAGGGTGTGTGCCATGTGTAGGAAATTTTCAAGCAGGATGTATATAACCCAGGAAAAGGATATATACTTGCACAAATATGTGCATGTTTATGAAAGAGCACATGGAACACCATAAACCATTCTTTAAAATAATAGAAGTATTAATTTAATGGAGAAGAACACTGAAATATTCCTGGCTATCATATTTTGTGCTGAAATAACAAGTACAAATATGGAAATAAAAATGTAGAGTTTTGAAATTTTCATCTCATCTGAAAGAGAATGTGATTTCTAGCCCTGCTTTTCAGAAAATAAGTTTCTGCTTTCTTGGTGACACGTTGCAAGTAGAGGTCATTCTGTGATCTCTGCACAGTAGATTTACATAAGTATGACAGAGATGAAATTAGACCAGTAAATCAAAATGAGCAGTTGTATATGCCCCGAAGCTTTTTTTCAGGCGTGTTCTCTACAGTTTCACCATGTACAATATTTGCATGCTTCTGTCAGATACATAAAAGTGAAATATTTTACCTTACTCCAAAATTTTCGGGTCCATTGCTTTACAAAGATTTTATACTACATAAAACAATTGGGTGATCCTGTGTGGCACATGCTGTGCTGCCATACAATTATCCTGAGCACATCATGTCAAACTATTTGGGTGTCTGTAGTTATGTGATTCAGTCATGAAAACAGGCACTAAATCGAAGTGCTTACTTAAAAGTACCCACAGAACACATGGATCTGAGCTTTGGAACACAAATCTAGAGACCTTTTATGGTGCAGAATGCACATTACAAAAGGAGTTCTGGAGGAGCAATAATGAAAAATAAATAGCGAGGCTCATATTGATACTTACTTCTTATAAGTACAGTCATTTTTGCCTTACTTTTGGTGAGAGAATGGCCTGAAGTTGTGCCAGGGGAGGCTTAGGTTGGATATCAGGGAGAAGTTCTCCACCCAGAGGGTGGCTGGGCACTGGAACAGGCTCCCCATGGCAGTGGTCACAGCACCAAACCGGACAGAGTTCAAGAAGCATTTGGCAATGCTTTTGGGCACATGGTGTGACTCTTGGGGATGTCCTGTGCAAGGCCAAGAGTTGGGCTTAGTGATGCTTGTGGGTGCCTTCCAACTCAGAATATTTTGTGATTCTATGACATAACTGAAAAGCAGCAGTAAGTATATTTAACCAGATACAGGTGTCTTCTGTGCAATGGGTAGATCAATCAAAATGTTTGGAAAATCACCATTTAGAGGAAGTTTTGAATAAATATTGGGAGAAAATATGTTTACATACAGAAACTGTAGTTATTCCCATGTAGTTAGCCCCATGGTTTGTAAAGTTCTTGTAATTCTTGTGAATAGCTTGCTTTCTGAATAGATTGCTTTCTTAGACTATAGATACATTTATAAAAATATTTGTTAAAACAAGATTTGATAAGAAAAATAATCATTGTTTTATTTATGGGTTTTTTCAGAGCGCCAAAGCAACTATATTCTAGATCAGGAAAAAGAGTTATTGGAGAGGGTACTACCTTTGACAGATAATGATGTTTGTCATAAGCAAAATGGTGTAGTCAGGCAGTTAAATCACACAGTTAAAAAAATAATTTTTACTCAGATATTCCTCACAAATAAGTCAACTTTTCAGTAAGTGGAATGCCAGTGACAAGATTAAAAAAATATGAGATTCCCCCTGAATATTTTATTGCATCAGTGCTGTCTAAAAACTGTTCCATGATTTTAAAATTCCTATCAATAGCATACCTTAAAAGATACATGAACAACCAGTGTCACTGACTTGAATCCTTCCTTCCCTCCTTCCCTCCTTCCTTCCCTCCTCCCTCCCATGTGATAACTCATATGTGTAACTCACGTGGCTATCTGAACTGGCATTTGAAGCAAACAGCAATTTACTGTGAGTGTAACTTCCCTCATGTATCTGTCAGCTATTTGTTGAAATTGTATGCTGACAAAAATTATTTGTGATACATATATTTTAAATCTATGAGTTTTATGAGTCCAACTCAGCACTGTTTGTTTTGTAAAAACTGGAGTCATTAACTTCAGTAATAAGGTGGAGGAAATGTACTTTATTCTTTTAAATACACCATGTTTCTCCAAACCTACTAAAAGGCATGAGCTGATATTTTGAAAGACTTGGCTAAAGAATTTTAAATATCACTTTGTTGAGAAAGTCATTGCATTAAAAATAACTCAGTAATACATAATCTCCTATCATTATTCAGAGTCAGCAATGTCTCCAGTTGGTGAATATCTATGTCTCTGGTCCAGAACTTATTCCAGTACTTCTCACTTCAGATGTCATTTTGTTCCTGTTTGATCTTAATTGGGTATTTAATGGTCCTTTTTTCTTTCTTGTGACAACTGGAGCTAATATCTAGAGATTAACTGGAACTAATGTTTGAAAATCATACTCTTCTGATTTAAAAAAAAATAAAAATTGCAGAGTTCTAAATTTTCTAATTGCTTCTCCATGTTTTCTTCAGTATAAGGTGGGATATTTTCTTGACTGTTTGTGGCAAGAGAGGAATCTGTCTTTGAGATTCACTGATCGCATTCTTCTCTTCCTGTTTTAAAGAACATCTGCTGGCTCTTCTCCATGCTAATAATTAGTAGAATGGTTTGCTCAACTTGCCAGTTACTCTCAATCCCAATGTAAATATAGGAGCACCTTTAGAAGTAATACTTAATACCAAGACATCACATGTCTATTAATAAGTGAGAGCTGAGGAGGCAGTTGCTACCATGTGACAGTGTACTTGTGCTAAAATAACCTTAAATTTGTAAAGTAACTGGTACATGTTCTGGCTGTTACTTAACATAATTGTTCATTAGTAAGTTTACTTAAATACTATGAAACCAGTCTTCATTAGTGCATAATGGCTTTATAGGTAGGAGGGACTTGTTCTTAATTCAGTTAAAACATGTTTGCATCCCTTTTTCATTAGCTATATGTTATTTAGCATAAATGTTAGGAGCTGTTCTTTGCAAGGGAACATGGACAAAAAAGACAGTATTATTTAGTATGAGTCTGCTCCGGACTCCTAAAATTGACCATAATCATTCCAATTAATTGTTTATCCTAATCATTTATTATCCTATTCATGACAGCTGTGTCATGATTTATGAAGACAACTGAGTATCAGGAAGAATGTGGCCTATTAATTCTAGATATAAGGCTTGAACCTAGAGAAAAACAATGGAAGTACATATGATTGTCAATTCAATTCTTTCTTTGTCATTTTGCAGATATTACTACCTGGCGTTTAAGGCACACGAGACACCCCTTGGTAGCAGAGAAAACTGTCTTGCCATTTTGGAGAAATCTAAACTAGACAACTGGATTCTTGGGAAAACCAAGGTAGAGGGTGCTAATAGTTTGTCAAGGATAGTATGCTTTTACAAATCATGTCTAATAGTGGTTCAAAAAGTACTGCATGAATGAATAAAAAAAGAGCAAGGAATTTGCTCCAATTAGCTTCCCAGGTTATGAAAGTGCCCTCCCAAGCCAGTTGAGTTAGTGCTGCAAGAGGAGGGGTGCATTGGCTACCTCCCCAAAATGCATTCACACATGGCTGTCTTGGTGAGAACAGTACGTCTGTCAGTGCCTGCTGCTGTAGTGACTTCATCAAGTTTCCCATGCTTTTAATAATGACATGACTGAAACATCACAATTTGACCCTTCCTGTGAGACTGGTTGGTACCGTTATCCATTCATGGAGTTTCAGGTAAGCTCCTTCTCACTCTGTCAAAAACTTTTGCTGATGGTTTAAAATGGAGTGAATTACTTCTTTTAAAAGGATGCTACATGGTACTTTTGAGTTGTTTTACATTACACAAAGGAAAAACTATGAGAATTTTCTTGCCCAAGACCCAGATAAAATGTATGTAAGCACCCATGGGATTTTCCTCTTGAGGGAGAATGATTTTATACAATATTATGTCTAAAACCGAATTCAACCCAGGATTTGGGTCTCCACTGACAAGAAAGGTCATCTTTCAAAATTGTTCATACCTGGAAAGATCTCACCATCCAGTTTACTTTGTATAGGGGGTAAATATGGCATTCTTTTTCAGAGGATCACATAATATTTTGAGTTGGAAGGAACCCACAAGCATCATCAAGTCCAGCTCCTAAGTGAATGGCTCATACAGGGATTGAACCCCAGCCTTGGTGTTATTAGCACCATGCTCTAAGGAACTAAGTTAATCTCAGGGTTAGCAATGGGGTGATTATAATCAGTGAAGTAAAGAAATTCCAAAGGTACGCAAGAGCAAATAATTGATTGCCAAGATTGCTATGATGTGTACAATCAGTATTTTTCTAGTTTTCTCAGCAGTGACACCCTTGGATAGACTGCTGGGGGGACTAATATAAAGGATACAAGAGATTCTAATGCTGATTGTAATACTGGTTTTTTTGTTTCATTGCTGTTCCATTACAGGTTTTTCTAAAGTATTATCATATAGAGCAGTTAAATTTGTTCCTGCGAGAAGTTATAGGGAGGGTGGTGGTCATGCAAGCCTATATCAAAGGATGGCTCGGAGCAAGGAGGTACAAGAAAGTCAAAGATAAGAGAGAAAATAGTGCTATTGCAATACAGTCAGGTAAATGTTCATATTCCCTATTTTACTGGGTGTCTTTGTATTTCCCTTAGTTAAATTGCATGTACATTGTTAATTTATTAATTCCAGTTTATTATGAAATCTAAATTACTGGACATATTTTCTCTCCAGCCCTATGCAGATATTACTGATTTACTTCTAAAGTGTCATTTCCGCATGATAATGTCTTTATTTAAATATTTTAGTATTTTGAATGTGATGCCTGTGCAGAAAATGAAAATATTGTTACATATGTCTATAATAACATGCAGTGCATGATTGAAATGCAGTAGCACATGTCCCTGCCCATATACCAGAGTTCGAGACATGCTTTAAAAGATGGGCCTGAGAGGCTGATTATTAGTAACTTAGCAGGTTTCCTTGTGGAGATTGGGGGAACTGTGTGAGCAAGAATGATGACTCGTCTTTGTCTTTTGGGTTAGGACATCAGTGAGCACGTGGTGACAATTAAAATTTGAATGAGTGAAGTGGTGTTTGAAGTTGTGAGGTTGTGAATACTGCAGTCATGAACCCAGAGTTCAACATGTGGGTGGGTGGGGAAGAGCTATTGGGGGTGGGGGCTGGAGTAGTTATGGCAGGAGAAATGAAAGTTTCAGCACATCTCTGACCCTGTAGACTCCGTAGCACTTCCTTAAATAAATTTAATTTCCAGCACATGGTTTTGTATTTTTAGCCTGGAGAGGATATGAAGCTCGCAGGAAGTACAAGGAAATAAGGAACAGAAGAATTGATGCTGCTATACATATTCAGGCAGGTAATTAAAACAGTATTTCAATTGCCAACACCTATTTTTCTGTGGGTGATTTTGTGTGTGTCAGTGTTTATAACAAAACAAAAAAAAAAAACCCAACCAAACAAAAAAGGTCCAAACAAAAGCTATCAAAAATTACTTATGATTGTTTTTGCTTCAGTGTCAAATTACGTCAGTGACAGTTTCCAGGCAGTTTGGACCTTTTATAAGTGCTTCTCTGAAAGCAAAAGATAGTAATTAAAAGCTGTGTAAGTTAATTCTTGGCTAAAAGTGTGGATGGGAGACACTAGACATGCATTTTTCCGTCTTTGTTTGGAGCACTGATCTTGGCAGGTTGATAGGTTTTTGTTTTGACTGCTTGCTGAGTTTGCCAGCTTTGGCCAATCTTTTGACAATCTGCCAGACTCCTATGCAGCCATATCAATATGAATTTGAATAAACTTTAAAGAGATTATTGGAGGAACAGGCCCATAGGGCTGTGTAGGTCTCTAGTAGAGAGCAGAGTACCATATGGCACAGAAATCTAAGAACCAGTGTTGTGAATGCTGTGAACTCAATGGTGTTTTCAGATGCTGCCAATATGAAGCAGCCTCCATATGATGCAGTACAGTACACCTTCTCTGCCCAACTCCAGATTCAAAGACTGTGACTGATAAAAAACAATTGTAGCTAATGTGTTTACAGATATCAAGATAACACTTCTACCAGCTTCCTGTGCTACAATTCCTTAGGCTTTGTTACTTCTTGTTCTGCATCTTACAGTCTGAAATCGGTATGAAAAATATTTGTTGTGATACTCTTTTACTAGTTCTCTAACCATTCCAGGTAAATTCATTCATTTTTGTGCTTTCTAGTTTGCTGCTCTGGAATTAAGCGTCACTGTGACTTTCAGCAGAAAACAGAATACCATTCCAGTTGCTGAAAGGAACAGAATATCATTAGGATCAAATATTAATTTGTAGCTGTGCATATGTATTGTTATGTAAAATCATGAAGCTCTAGGGTTAAATGCAGTATATTCTATTAAATGGAAAAAAATTTTCTTGTTATACCAACAGGTACTGAAAGATTGCACAAGTACTCTCATTCTTCCTCTTCTTTGTGTTGTCATTTCCAGTTGTTTCCATGATAGCAGAGAGCAGATCTTAAAGTACCCCCCTGCTGCTATTACTTGGAGTATTTGCTACCTTTACAAATACATACATACCAGGACTTTGATTACAACAGCCTTTTGTTGAAGAAAGGAAAGTGAAACTGTTAACCCATGACTGTCTCACTGTTATCAGCTCCTTATGATGACAGTTACCTCAGGTGCAATTGGAAGCTTGTGTGTAGCATTATCACTTGGAGACTGCAGGGGACATTCTGGACATTTATCCAGACAGATTTTTAGCTCTTTAGAGAAAGATACTGATGTATTCTGCTGTTAGCACCCATGGGAGAGATTCAGACCTCTGTTGCTTCCTGCCATCTTTTAGATACTGTGTTGAACATGGCAGAGCAGAGGCAGTGGGAGTGAATTTGGACACTGTTGGACTCTGGACCTAATGCTGCAGGAATGTTGTTAGTACTCTTCCCTCCAACACACACACTGTTTTCCTTTGTAACTTGGCACTTGACTGTTTCAGTGATCAGACTGGGTGAATAAACATTAGGGACGACAGGGTTAAGAGTGACACAGTGAACCTTTGTATTAATTAGGCTGGCTGCTCCTCCTGTCTTTGATACTCTAGTAAAATGGGAATAATAATAATAGCAATAATCCTCAGCACTTTTCTGTCTGCCTTTGGAAGCCTTTGTCTAGGACTTCTTATTTGAAAATATTTCTCGTGCAAGTTTTCTCTTCTCAACATGGTAATTATTCTGTGTTTCAAATCAAAGCTTATGCCTGCTAATCATGGCTATTTTCCAGGTTTTAAAATACACTGACAGTTTTGTGTTGTTTACATAACATTACACAGTCCAAGAGCCTAGTGACATGGAGACAAAAGGTACTCTGAATCTCTCCTTTCCCTACACCTCTTACAGTGTGAGGGTAGTTCAAGGCAGCTTTCTAGTGAAATAGAGTATAATCACCTTTGTATTTTTTTATTAAAGAGCCATTTCGGGCAGTGAGATAAATTGTTTGCATTCGTCATCCACATTAGCAAAACCTATAATTAAACTATATGTACTTCCCTCTCCTTTCCCTCCCCCCTGCCCCGCTCAAGCAGGCCTTGGAATTTAGGAAGCATTTGGCTTACATGTTTCCACAGAACAGCGCATATTGAAATTTGTTTTCCTTTCATCTCTTTCCCAATAAAAGCAGCCGCTCAGCTTATCCCTTTAGCTTCCTCAGAACTTCCTTTCAGAATTCCCGATCTATTACAGCACATTCACATACCAGAAACAAGATGCCTTTTCATGCTGTCAACCTTTTTCATCTGAAATGTAAATTAATTCTTGCTGGTACGCTTTGACAGAGATCAAAGTAGGGGTATTAACCTTATTGGGCCTTCTCCTCATCAGAATCAGTTCCAAAGACTGCAAGGGTAGTGTTAGGAGGCCAGTCTTCACTGTTATCTATGGCCCTCCTCCAGGCAGTCCTCTGTCTACAAGTCAGCATTTCAAAGGCGCTGATTTCTTTTGTAAATGACCTTATCATTACTTTAAACTGTGTGAAAAATGATTTGCCTGAATAATTCTTGCAGGATTATCCTGCTCATTTTAATTGTGGGGGGACTTCATTCAGGTTCCAGGATATTGTTTAAGTGGTTTTGACAGCAAGCGATCATAGCCTGATAAAAAGGAGGAACACAGCTCCTGATTGGAAACCTCTTGACTTGTTCAGATTGTTCATTTCTTGCAAGTCAGTCTTTGAGGTAGGCTGCATTTGCATTTTAAAAATAAACAGATGCCTTTCAAATACATGAGCTGGTGGTCTGGAGATCTCTGTGGGCCCAGCAGTTCACTATCCATTGAAGAAATGTTGGAAGAAAAAACAAACTTAGAAAAAAAAACAACTCTCACAATATACATGAGGATAAAATTCCTGAGTGTATTATATTACAAGAAAAAAAGTCATTATTTCAAATGGGGGGAAACCCTCACTAGGAAACAAAATATTAGTGAATTTTAATTAAATGAGGAAGAAAAAGGTACCTTACTTCAGCATATCTACATCTCAGGTTCTCAGAATACACAGATGTTATTAGACTCGTGGCTAAAATGGTACACAGGGTAAACAAGGTCTTTCCTCTTACTTCCTTACAGTCACACTTTCTCAAACTGTGAAGGTTAGAATTGCTAGTTTTTAACTTAGAAACAAATTGTAAAGAATGACTTTGTGTGAAGTGTTTGAGTTGACAATACTTTGTACTTCTGAGTATTTCATTGTAATTGAAATCTACAGTGTTTAATTCACATCTACATAAGAGGAAAAATATATTGTCAAACATTATTTAAAATTATTTTGCCAGATTCACAGCTGGTTTAAATCAGTGTATTTCTACCGAATCGTCTGACTGAAATGGTGCTTCATTGATCTACCTCACATGGAAGTCTCATTAAATGTTTTTTAGAATAATCAGAATTTAGAATTAATTAGAATTTAAAGCAACAGATAATGCAATTATGAAAGTATGTTTTCTAGTTACAATAGCATGTATTTCCATGCAGTGTGACTCGTCCCGAAAGACTTAAGGGAGGATTTTAATCTGGTTATTTTATTTGTGAACCGACATTGCCAAAATGCCAAATGAGTGGTGCATGCAATTCATTTAGATCTGAGGTGACATCACTGAATTCATTTTAATTAGGTCCACTTTAGCCATCTGGAATATACTGTGCAGCTCTGGTCAGGACTGAGTTTAACTATGCTTCCAGAGGTGAAAGGCAAATGACTAATCCTCTGAGCCACCATCTCCTCCTCCAACACGTGCTAGCACACTCACCATATGTCATATTGTATTAGAAAATTCTTTATCAAGAAAACTCTTTGGGCTCTCTTCCTTAAATAAAAAAGTGATGGATGTTCAGAAGGAAGCATCCCCTTGTAAATTGCTTTCTTTCTGTAATTTCTGCTGATGCAATGTTGTTCATATATCTCTAACATGTACTTCTGGCAAAATTTAATAAAAAAAAAAGGACAGCAAACAGCTGCAATTTACTGGTTTACATTTATAATAAATGTAAGCTTTTAATAAAAGCATTGCCTTTGGAACTTTCAGCAGCAAAAGTACAATGTTCATTTCACTAGAAGGCAAGGAAGTATTTTTTGAATATTTATTCCTATATCTATTAATCTACTTGTATTACTATATATGTGTGTGTGTACATGTACTCAGCTAATACCCTTGTATAGGTCTAAGAATTACATGAGTAAAATATCCTAAAAAGGTCTAAGTATTTGATAAATATATCTAAAACTGTTTCCTTAAAAAGTTCTTGAAAATTACTCCTAAGTAACAGATCCATTTGACTTTTTTTATATCAGTAGCTTTCTTTCTTTTAACTACATTGTCAGTGTAAAAAACATTGAAGACATATTTCTCCTAATAGCTGCTGAACTGATTTATCATATTTTCTTAATTTCATAGTCAGGGTAACCCAGAGTAGTTTGTACAGGTTGCACAGCTTTGGTTAACTTTACTCTCCCATCTTATGTTCTGTACTAGCTTACATAATCTGGTAATTCTTCATGTTTAGCATTCTCTAGTAACCATTAAATGCTCATATACAGGGAGCATTTTAGAAAAGTAAGAAGGCCTTAGAGTTTTAAAGTATGAGGGTTTATATTCCATCCCCATCTCTGAGCTAAGCTCTGTCAATATTCAAATGACTGATTTTTCTCCTGATTTTGAGGAGAAAAAATGGAGACTATTCTTACTGGATTTCATGCTAAAATCAGGAAGGGACAGTGTACAATAAAATCTCCTCCTACTCCTTGCTGATACTGCTAGAATTTCGTAGTCATCTTCACTTTTTTATTTGACCAAGTCTCAAGACCAGAGACTGTGATACATGGTGGTTACAGCACCAAGCCTGACACTGTTCAAGAAACGTTTGGGCAATGCTCTCAGGCACATGATGTGATTCTTGAAGATGGTCCTGTGCTGAGCCAGGAGCTGGACTTGCTGATTCTTGTTGGTCCCTTTCAACTCAAAATATTCTGTGATTCTGTGAACTCTGTGTCCAAGTGTTGATGTGCATCAGTGACACCAGACCTGATGGCAGCCTTAGTGAGTCTTGCTAATAGTCACTGTTTGTTACTAGTAGTTACCATTTGTAATGAAAATTCATAACTTCCTTCTCATAATGCTTCTGCTGGAGAGCTTAGGAGTTTTTTTTTCAGCTATTAAACATGTATCACCCAATATCCACCTAGAGAGGTGAATGATGGGATATATTCATGTCACCCAGCAAAGGATGTGGCTCTATCCCTTCTACTGCTCATTAGAATTAATTTAGCATGGAATGAACAATCAGATTCATGGGCTCTAATTTCTCTCAGATGCTGTTAGTTAAGTTGCTGAATGCTCTTTTAACTAGACAAATTAAGAAAGTGATGTGTTTTTCCTAGCAAATCAACTACCTTCTCTTTAGCAAGCATGAGCTTTCACTTCTGGGTTGCTGTTATATGCTATTTTAGATGATGTTACAGAATAAAAATGTGTAGAAAAAGTCTGCTTCACATGATTTTTTTAATGACTGAGAATTAATCCTTCTACTGTTTTAAAACTACTTCATCTCCTTTCTTTATAGTTCTCTCATAGACCTGTGATTGTTTAGCTTTGATCTTTTTACACTGTGCTTCACAATTTGCTCTGTAATTATATATTTCCTGTGGGAATCAGAAGGAAAATGCCTGCACTTTTCGTATCTGGAATTGTGCAATATTATACGGAATGTATATTGCCTTGGTATTTAGACCTTAAAAGTTTGTAACTGCAAGATGCCAAATTTCAGACTCCCTGAGGTAAGTAGATTCTTGATTTTCTAGGTGCTGAAGCTGACAGAAGACTCTATTTGTGTAAGAAATGGTCAGTACAAGAAGTAAAAATTCGTGTCCTAATTTGTGGCACATAAAGCATTTAACACCAAGTTGCTAATAGGAGTGTTAAATTTAAGTTCAGTTCCTATGTTGCTTTTCAGATCCTGTCATCTTTGGCAATGTAAAGACCAGGGTTAAAGCTACTGTTGCTGGGAAGTTTGGAATATAGACTGAATAAGGTGAAAATGAGGTGACAGCTGGTAATCATTCTTCTTCAATGATGCAGTGATTGTTCATGGAGCAGTAGCAACATGAGTCTGCTAATTTCACACTCTTTGAGCCAAGTGCTTAGTGTCAAAACCAGCACCAGTCAGTAATGCAAATTGCTGTGATGGAGCAGCTTCCCAGCCTCTCAGACTCCCCCAGTAGAATTCTCTGCATATGCATTTCTTTTGAAACATTATAGATCCTGTTAATAAATGTTGAAAAGATGCAGTCCTACTAGTGCCTGATGAAGCTTTTGAGAGACTTAAAAAGTTTGTTTACTCTGTACTTCAGTTGTTCCAGAAGTCAAAAGCAGGAAAAATACAGCCATTTACCTTCCAGATTCAAGGTAATTTGGAAGAAAGTTAGAAACCATCTTGTGGGAAGGTTATGTTCAAGAGGAGTTGATTTTGAAAATACCTATGAAAACAGAAGATAGGGCAAAAACTATGTTTATTAAATCAGATGTAGCAGATTTTTACATAGTGAGTGGGGCAAAGACCAAAATGGTTATAATAGCATTAGGATAAAACTGAAGTTTATCTTATCAGTTCATTTCTTTAGTGCATCTTTATAGTAGTTAATCAACTGACGGACACTCAGCGTGTTTCAGCCGCTGAGAGGTGACTGCTGGCCAGCTGTCTCTGCTGCTGGTTGCAGAGTAGGATCCTTGTCTGGTCAGTAGGGGATAGTTAAGGATTGGAAGCCTGATCACATGGGACAAGTGAGAGCTTGCCTCATCTCTGTCAGATGGGCAGACTTTCCTGGTCTGATTATTAAGGGAGAAAAGTTCCTCAAGCCTCACAGTACCTGAGCTCTGTATCTGTTTCAACACCTCAGCATGCCGAACTTCTGTCATGCCTTCTGTAAAGTGAATGGTTGTTTATTTTCATAACCTTTCATTAAAAGGCAAATTTTGATGCTTCTTATCCCAGAAACCCCAGTGCTTTCATAAATATCAGAAGTGTGAGATACCAAGAAATCTTGTTAATCTTCTGATCAATTTCTCAGTTCCTCAATTTATTCAGTATTTATCCTATCTCCTGGTTTTCTTTGGTAATCTACAATAATATTATGAGCCTGATTCTACATGAGGTTGCCCTAGACTTTATTTATGTGCCTGTCTGTGCCTGTAATATGTAATCCTGGATCTGAATGGGAGAGCTGCTCTTCTCCTTTGAGTATTTAGTCTTCAGAATGAATCGGGTTTGTGTGTATTTAGTGTGCAAAAACGCTTTTCCTGGACAGGAAACTTTTTTTTCAAAAATCATAATATCTCCTCAGCTTAGTTCCACTATTCTTTTACATACTGTCTCACTGTTAAAACTGCAGTCTTGCTGGACTAATACACACAGCTCCTTTCTCTCAGGACCCTCAGCCTTATTCAGCAGCTGCTTGTTGAACAGTGAAATAATGGCACTGATACTGTATTTACTTTTTCATTATTCAGTCCTTTCTCCTCTTAGGTATTTCTACTTAAAATAGTGCTGGAAGTAAACCTTACAAAAATAAATTTTAAAATTTTGTGAGTTTAAGTGTGTATTGCAACCTTTTTATGCCTTTGTCCTAAGTGCAGTATGTATCACTATCGTGGTTCGTGCTGGAGTTTTATAACTGCTCGCAGGTGTAAAAAATTCAAGATAAAACTATAGAAAAAACTATGGTATTCAAGTACCCAAACCCAGAGATAGTCAATGGAAATAAAGGATGCAGATATCCTCAAAATGTTATTAAATGTAATTTTCTTTACCATTTCGTTCTACAATATGCTTGGTACTCAATTTAGTAATTTTTCTGATTTTTTTTCCTGCCTTTTTTTTTTTTTTTAATGAATGGTATAAATTCTGATGTCTATAAGTTTTTCTGTGTTTTCATAAGAGGTATTTTAAATGTTTTATTATGGTTACAGTTAATAGAAAAAATAGGAGAAGAAATAGGAGAAGACTGTAACTGAATATATCTGTCCCTGGCTCCTCACCCCACTATCCCACAATAAAAGAAAGTAAAGCTTCTGATTCTGTAAAATTATGACTAAAAGGGAAGTTGTGATTAAAGAGGTTGTTTTGGGAGTGATTTTATTCTAATACATTCTGAGTTGGATTCCTGTTTAAGTTAGACATATTTTCTTTTTGAGGCTTGTTTTCCTTGCCTGGACTGTGCCAAGTGGTCAACAGTAAGAGTGTAAGGCCCCATTGAATTTCCAGGTGTTGTTAACGTTGCAAACATTGGAGTCACTCCTGGGGTGCTAAGCATTCTTGTGCACCAATTCAGTAAAAGTTGGGGACATTCAGGTCTGTGCTGCAGAGCCACTTTTAGTTTCTGCAGAATCTTTCTGATTCAAAACTATGTTTTTTAGCTTATAGGGGATATATCGTTCGTAAAAACTACGCAAGATTGAAAAACAGCACTGAGTGCGTGGCAGATCCTCAGCGTACAGGCAGCTGCTCTACTTCTGAGTTTGGCTGTGAAGAAGACTGGTAAGTTGAATCCTTTGCTATCTATTCTTTAATAAAAGTGATTTCCCATACAGTAAGATCTGAAAGGAGCAGGTTTGTCATCATGATTCAGCCAGCTCTTAGAAAATCTGCTGCATTCTGAGGATGACACCTGTATGTTAGCAAGTTCTCCCTCCAGCTTAGTCACCTCAGTGATCTCTCAATTAGTGGAAAGGTGCTGTTTGCTCTGGGTTGCTGTGCTGTCTTTGTGGACTTCTTGTAAGTACCCAGAATACTGTAGATTGCAGACAGAAGTGTAAGTGCTTGGCATTTCAACATTCACGGCAGTGCATGTTATTAAATGTCCAAGAGTAGAAAGTTACCCTTCTGTGCCTATAAAGCTCCATGCAGACCAGCAACAAGACAGGGAAAAGAGCTGTCAAGAGCAGATGGACAAGTCACTGACAGAAAGCCTAGGAATGCTGTAAACCATTAGTGGTGCTTTCTTTTTTGAAGAGAAAAGGTATTTTACTACTTCAGGCAATGGATTCACTGCAGGCAAATCTTCCCGTGACACTTCCTTAGGTATGAGATACAAAAGGGATCTGTTACGTCTGACTCACCACCGTTGTTCTATGACGGGTGGCTGCATTTGCAGGACTAATCCCTTTCATTAGTGTAAGTGACTGAGAGTTACAAGATCTCCCCTGCTGAAACCATTCTGGAGAAGTCAAGGGTTATTTCTTTTTCCATGTATGCTCATAGCATTGAGTTTTGTTAGCTTCCATGCTACCTCTGCTGTATGCCCTAGAGCATTATTATAGAACTTTGTTCACGTGTAACCACCTGCATTCTTGCAGGTTAATAGTGCTCCAGAATCTTTCCCTTGAATCAAGTATTCTGTTTCAGCAAGAAAAAGTTTCAGGCCATTGGAAAACAAACAAACAAACAAATAAAAGGATTCGGTAATGATTTTCAGGGTCAAGAACAAGCCACTGCATTTTACCATCATAGCTCTATTTTGGGGTTGCTTGACTGCTCACTGGGGAATGAGATTCCTAATTTATGTTTCCCTTCATGTGCATGCAGCACCTTCTGTTTAGGTCTTTAAGGGGGTGTGTATCTTCTGATCTCTTTGGGACAATTGATGGTCACATGTTTATTTTTCTCCAGTCCGCACTGATGGTTGAAAGCAAAAGCTAATAAGATCTCTACTGTCAGTTTTCCTTGGTGTCCAGACTTATAATTATTTACAACGTAAATAGGCTTTTTCATCTGGATTTGTTTGGAGGCACAGAGACTCTTAAACTTTTTTATTCATTTATTTCATGTATAGGAATGGTTTTCTTCCATTTTTTCCACTAAGATGTCTCTGGAATTCTTTGTTACTCACCAAACAAATGTATTTGGGTTTGGTACAATTTGGCTTAGCTGTACATTTTTGAGACTCGCAGAGATTTTATGGTTTGGTTACTGCTGAGGTGAATTTGGGCTCTGTGAAGCACATATATACAGCCTTTAAAGACATTTAGCCACCAAACTTACATTGAAATCAGTGTCTAAATGCATCTAGGTATCTGACCTGAAGATGCCCATGTAAAATACAGTAGCAATTCAGGTCTTGCATCTGTGAAAAACGAGATTCACTTTTTAGATTTCAGGAAAGAGGTTTAATAAAAGATAAGACAATTAGGAGATAAGGGAAAAAAAAGCAAAGTACGGCCGGCCGGGTGACTTGGCACTCAGCCAAGTCCACAAACTGCTATTTCACAGGCTTTATTTAAATACCCTTTCTATTGTATCAGTCTGTTGAATATTCATTTTTTTTCATAAACTAGTTTCCATATTCCAGGAACTATTTTGCATGGCTCCTCCTTGGGTCCGCCTTTTTAGAGCATGCGTGTTTCTTGGCTGTGTCTTCATTATCACCTCCAGATTGGGCCTTGGTCCGTGCTTTCTTCGGATGGTAGATGCTGATAGTCGGGGTATCAATAGCAGAGTCTTCTTTACATGTTCACTGGATGTTATCCCAGCCAAACAGACAGTTTAAGCATACTATATCACTACTACCACTATGTCTAATTTTCTTTACTAACAGCAGAAATAAAAAAAAAACTTATATTCTTACCACAAAGTTATTAATCATAGAGCACACATCTTGCGAAAAGCCAACTTTATAATAAGTATTTATAACACATCCAATCCTGTTTGCAGTTTACAGTCAGATAGATAAATAAGTTCTTCATTTCCCTGTAGTTGGGAAACTGCCATTACTACTGGCAGTTCTTTATTTAACCCAAACAAAAACTGTACATCATTTGCCTAATCCCATGCATTTCTAGCAATGACCTTAGGTTCCAGTGGTTTCAGAAAGGTTTGAAAATGTCAGTATTTCACAGGTGATGTTCAAAGCCCTGGGACTAAATCCAGTAACTTAGCTCCCACAAATCAAGCATCAGTTTTTCATGTAGCTGTTACTGGGCTATTGTTTTAAGCACACGGCTGTTCAGTCATACAGGAGATTTGTAGGAAACAGAAAGGTGCAGATACTTAACACAGTAGGTGGTAATCTGACCCTGGAGAAGGCAGCCTCATTGTGGCTTCACTGTGGAACAAAGTATGGGAAATAAGATACTATTTTCTTTTTATTTTCTTTCATTTCTTCTAATTTCTTTTATTTTTTTTCCTCTAACTGTTTTAGAAAATGAAAAGTGAGCCTAAAGTACTAGGGATCAGAAAGCAAAATGACACACAGTTCTGTTGTATGCAGAGGAGTGTAACTTTGCAGTTAAATGTATGGCAACCTGCTGCTCTTTTAAAGATCTGTTAAAAAGCTGTTATAGTGTTATATGTAAAGCATTCACTTTTACTAAGTCATGAATTTCAAAGTGTTTAGAAGAAATGAGCACTTTAAAAAAAATTAATTCCATAGAAGAAATTTAATCTCTACACCTAGTTTATGCTCTTCAGTTAGTGAATGCAGGACATAAGCAAACTGAAGCTAATAAATGACATGGCTTACTAATTAAATGCACACATTTGTTCATTTAGCATTACATATTAAAATGTTTCATGCATTTATATGCTTGACTTGGCAATCTGGTCAAATGCAAAGCTGATGTCACAGGTAACTAAGGATGCATTGAGAGCTGGCAAATATCTCTGGTCGGAGTAGAAATAGATAATGTAAATGTTAGCAGGGAAATGGCTTTGTCTCATTGAAAAAATATTTTTCCATTCAGTTCCACAAAGCTATGGAAGTGTTTGTGACTCCTACAGAAACAGGATCCTGGGAAAAATTGTGCACCTGGGAAGCAGACACTAAATTTTAGTTATTCCTCAAAAACTATGCATGTATGAAACACTTGCCAAATCTTTTCTTGGCATCATCAGCCACTGAGAGGAACCTACAGGCCTGCATGGCATCAAGGAACTGAATCACAATCAAACCTTAAAAGGGGCAGTTATTTTAAAGGCAAACATGGTTCAAATGAGTAAAGTGGAAGCCTTTCTGAGCCATTTTTACAACAGCTGAATAGCAGATTTACCATACTGTATAGAGCTGAATAGGCAGCAGAGAAGGGGGGAGTGTGATGGGGTCTCCTCTCTCACAAGGAGAGCATGGACACCAACTCTATGTAATGTTTGCCTCCGTCTTGCTATTGATCATTGCAGAAATCAAAAATGCTACATTTTGCAATGGCATAGCTAAAATTCCAAGTTAGTATTAGGACTCTTTTGAGCTAATTAGGAATAATTCATGGAGAAGTGAGAAGTAATTTTCTAAAACATCATGTGATTTAAACTTGTTATATTGACAGATCTCTAGTGAATATATTTTTCATAAATGTTACTGCTTAGCAGGATAATCTGCAGTTCAGTGACTAAGGACCCTAATCTATGCTTCTTGTTCAGACAGATCTATGAGCTATGACTCTTAAATATCTTTAAATCCCTTTAGACCCCTATGAAAGTATCTGTAACCTGCATGTTCCACCATCGTCATCTTTTCCATTTCCTTCCCAAAGGAAAATTATGTAAAGTAATACTGATCTGGTACTTCCCCTGAAAAACACTTACTGTATTGTTAATTTTTTTCCTCTGAGTTACTGTACTATAGCTCAATGACTGCTAAACATCACAGAAGTTAGCTACATGTACATGATCAGTGCCATTATACTGTGCTGTAATAGAAGAAAGCATTGTTTCCAAATATTGACTTTGTTACACATCAGTTGCGTCTGTGACTTTAACTGTGTGTCAGTGAGTATCCCTTGCTCCTTGGTGTCCTTTGGAGCTCTTTGTATTAAGGGTAGAAGATACCTGACATCAACACCAGTTCACACTCTTGAACTGAGTCCATTGTGATTTTTTCCCTTGTATCTTTCTCTTTTTAGCTATTTGGTATCATATCCAGGCTTTGGTCAGCTTAGGTTCCCAAAAAAACATTATTTTTAGTAAAATTCATGACATTCACATGAGCCTTACAGGATCAAGAGTGTACAAAGCTACTCAGGCACACCAACTTAGATGTTTAAAAAATTATAGACAGTGATCATCAGCTCTTTTCTAGAGGATGAATGCATGTGAAAGTCAGATTCTAGAAATGGGTCTGTTTCTGCTCTCTAATGGCTTGACTGATGAAGCAGAATCTGATTACAAAATTTGTATCAGCACTCAGTGAGTGGTGGTACTAGGGCTTGAGAGGCTGATTAGAAACAGTTACATGAAATATGATGAAACATAATATGAAAGTCAGTAGTGCTCCAAGGTTTAGATTGGGAGGTTTACTAGCAGTGAGGATACATTCAACTCACATGTGCATCATAACCTTTTCTCAACACTCTCAAGATATGGTTAAGGCAGTATATTAGAGACTGCCCTTGAAGAAAACCAGCAAGTCCTTTGGCAACAAAAATGATCACATATCTCTATAAACCATGGTAAAGGAAGATGTCTAAGGGAGATAAAAAACTAAGGGTCATATGGTATCATTTCTCCAATCATGAAAGGCTGATGGGAAAACAAACTGCTCTCTCTTGAGAATTAAGAGAGAAATAATGGGATTGCATTGCAGCACCAGAATGTTAGGTTAGATGTCAGGAAAAGCTTGCTGATGGTAAGCTGAGTTAAACCCTGTGTAGGTTACCTTGGAGGGTTTTGACAGCTCCATTGCTGGAGATTTTTAAAATCAGGTTATGCAAATGTATGGGGGATATAGGTGTAGCTGATTGTTCTCAGAAAATGGGGGTGACTTAGATGATTTCCCAAGATTTTTTTATGATTTGTAAATACACAGTGACTTCTTGAACTGTAACAGATCTGTGCCAGTGAGTTTGGCATTGCAAGCCAGCTTTTATAGCATCATAGTGCCACCAGCTGTTGCTGCATCAGTGTGGGGAGTAAGTAAAGAAATCGATTTAGAGGAATTCTCCATGTGTCTGCTTTACTTGCAATGGTGTTGTTGCTGTGCCTGAAAAATGACTGAGGTTCATTTCTCAATGGTTTGCTATAGCTGGAGGCCCACTGAAATAACATGCAATGTGGATTTCCTGCATGGGCACTAGTGGATTAGCACATAACCACACTATCTTGTGTATCACTGAGAGGAGAGATTAAACATGATTTCAGTCACATGAGCGCAAATTCATTCAGAAATTGGTTTCATGTGAATTCTGCTGTTTCATATGAAAGATCTTCTGTCTTTTGCTGTGGTTTCTTTGACTAGATCTACAGCCTGCATCTCACTAAAATGAGGTTCATTCTGTCAGTCAATAACAAAACCTTCCAAGAATTCTTTTGATTAAAAGGAAAAGAATAATCACTATGTTGATGTGTTTCTGTTCTTCATGGAGAGCTGACTGAAAGGGTCACATCTCTACATTTTAAACCTATTCTTTTTCATCTTCAGAAGAATGCCATTGGGTCCTGGTGATTCATTCCCTACACCTTTCCCATACTTTCTCCTTTGGTGATTTCAGTTTCTGTCAAGATCACATTGCAATTTATTGTATAAGTCATCCTATGAGTATGAATTTTCATTTCTTTTTGTAAGAAAAGATGGTATAAAGACATTCTGGTTTCCTTTAATAGCTTCACTTTCCTATTTTTAATTGTAGCAAACATTAAGGTTATTGCTTGTGATGGAAATAGGAAGTCTGCAATCCTTGTGGTGTGCAGTAGAATCCATGAGCCAGATTCTGATGTCATGTGAGCTTCTAATTACTTTACCATTCATAAGTTTAAATAGTTACTCAAGATTTTTAAAGGTGTAAATGGGAATTTGGGCACAATTTTCCAGTGTCATCTGGTTTTTCCCTCCCTTCCACCCCTTTGGATTTTTCATCTACCCACACTGGAAGGATTGAATTTTTTCCATTCCTAATTCTGTAAAATATTACTTTTGCAAAATGAACTGTATTACTTCTAGTGGAATATCTAGTAGTGTTTCTAACATTTTCAAAAGCATTTAAACAATGAAAGTAAAAGTGCCATTATTTATACTCATAAAGGCTAGAGTAAGTCCAAAACTAGATCTTTTTTCTCCAGCATAAGATAATCTCCATTACTAGATTTATGTTACTATGGCTCAACTGCTTTCAGTGCTAGGTATAGTGAGTCTGTACACTATACAGATGTGTAGACAGACCTTAAGAATCAATGTTCCTCTCTTTTTCCAATGTTTTTTGCTAATGGAGTGATTTATAGACAGCCTGTATGTGAAGACTGAGGCGTATTATAGCTCAGTAGCTGAACAGTCAGCAGCAAATTGTTGAGTTGCCTGACTGAAACCAGGCACATGAACCCAGATCTGCAGTTACCATGTTTTCGGAAGTGTTCCCTGCCACTTTGATGTTGTGGTGGGTTGACCTTGGCTTGCTGCCAGGTGCCCACCAAGCCCTTCTGCCATTCCCTGTCTTACCAGGACAGGGGAAGAAAAATGCAGTGAGAAGCTCATGAGTAAGAGCCAGTAATCAAGTGCATACTGCTGGTGGCAACAGTAATTCTGTGAGGGGATGGGCTCCCTTGCAGCAAATACAACCCAATTTAGTATTTTTTTTAATCAGAAACAAAGCATCACTGGGATCCTGACATAGACTTGGGGTTTAAGGGCTTCCAAAGTCCAGAGGCTGACTTTTGCTAGCTTAAGCTGTACAGAAGGCAAGTTGCTGATTTTTACCTTTGTGCTTTAGTTCTAGTCGTGGCAAGGTGTATTTTTTTTAGTAGAAGACAGAGATTATTTTCATGCTGCTTATTTAGATCCAGATCCAAACCACCACAAAACCTGAATATTTAAATTTAAGTGATGATTCGGTCTGGTTTTGGCATTATAGGCCATTTGCAACATACTGATCTAACAGCAAATTTGATTTTGATATCCACCACAGTGATATTTGAGGATTATTCATCCTTTTTACCTTGTATTTGATTTATTTCCAGAAACACTGGGGGAAAGGGAGTGCATCATCTCAACAAATGCTTGAGGAAATTTTGGGGAAAAGTGGCAAGTTATCCAACTAGTCCCACTAAATAAATGATTATCTGAATAATATATATACAAGATAAATAGTAATAAAGAACTTTACAGATAAAATAGTATATGCACAATTGTGAAATACAGTCCTAGACGTATGTTACACTTTCCACTTTAAGAAGTGTGCCAGTACTAAATGATAATGTATTTCTAAAATGTATCCCTTCATTTCCTCCAAGGAAAACACAAGTTTAAATTCAATTTGTATTCTAGGGAATAATATTTTTCTTCTCTTTGTTCATGTCAAAGAATAAAGAGGAACTTAAATTCCCTTAATCTGATGTGCAAGTCCAAAGGTCCCTCATGAAATTGCAACATCACAGAAAAGATCAACATTTACCATGTTTATGAACTTCATTTTGTTTTGAAAATGAAAAAGTCTTTGTTTTTATCCCAGTTTGAGGACCATGAGCATACCAAATAATTTCTATGAACCTCATTTTTTTAATCTACTGAATGACATTGGTAGCATCTTTTTTTTGGCATTGCCTAGCTGAATTCTGAAGATTCTGCAAATTCTGTCTGGGTGGACTTTACCGTGTAAGAAATCCATTGACTTCAAAGGCCTGACAGCAAGGATCGTGGCCTGCAGAAGGTTTTTATGTTACTTTAATCAGCACTAATGAAGTAGGAGTTGGCCTTTAATATTTTTATGGTGACATCATGTGATGGTAAAATAGTAACAGATATGGACAAAGAATCTAAGACATCTTACTTCTTGCTCTGTCATTAACTCAAATGGCTTTAAGGAGAGCATATGCGTTTCACTTCTTCCTTATCCATCGAATTTTGAGTGTCTAAGTTTGAATTCTGTGAAAACAACTTTTCACAGCACTGGGAAAAAATATTTCATGTAAAATCTTAGCAAATAAATATATTACTTCAATTTCATTAAACTCTCATAAACTCATTTTACACATCCACACAGACCCACAAATTTTTAATAACAAATTCATTGCTCATAACCTGTTGCTGTGTTTAACAGTATACATTTTCTTATAAGAGCAAATGTTATAGTCTGGTTTTATTTTTCTGATTTGATTGTGTGTGCATATTTAGAAACTGGGGGAGGGGAAAAAGGGAAAATCAACAAAGAAAGTGTGTATGCCAGTAAACCTTTTATAAGAGAGAAGGAATTACACTGTTTAAACTATTTTTTTTCTTTTTCTTTGCTTTTAGGCAGCAAACCAGTAACCAGTCTTCTCCTGTTGTGCCTGATTTTCTTGACAAACAAACTGAAAAGGTACTACTGAGTTTATAATCTAAAACAACATCCCATTATAACTTCAGATTCCTGAGTCCACAGTTCTGCAATGTGTTCGTGGCTGCTTGGCATAGCCATCTGAACATGAAACCGTTAGTGATGTTTTGAAGTCTTTGAGACAAAAGCCTGCTTGCTAAGAACTTTAGTTCTGTAGAGAGACAGGGAGGTACAGTGAATAAGAGAATCAAAAGGCTGGAAATTTGCTGCTGAGAATAAATGCTAGCTGCTCCCTGAGGTGATTTGTCTGTGCACTTCACTTTCTACAGATGTTAGAGACTCTTTTTTAGTAAGGACCTGAGGTTCTTTGGTAGCACTTTGATATCCTGCTCGAATTCAATATGTGAAATGGAGGAGTCGCTCTGTGACTTGGAGCACAGCATAGTCTTTGAAGTCTGATCCAATTTTTGCTGCTTACCATTTGATGTTGAAAGGATGAAATGGAGAAAATGTACAGTTTTTGCCAGTAACTCTGCTGAGCATATGTAAGATTAAAAAAACAAAATCCCTTGGATGATGTACTTAGAAATGTTAAGCAGATTAATACCTTCCTATAGCTTTTTTCTAAAGATACAAATTAACTATGAGAGGAAATCAGCATACAGTGCATGCTATGATTTAACTGCACGAGGAAAGGGGATAAATAAGTTAAATGGAAAAAAGTAAACAAATGTTTGTGACATGGGTGCTAAGTCGGTGTTGCTGAAAGCCACAAGAAACTTGTGTAACTTAAATCTAGCATTAGATGTTTCAGAGGGTCTTGGAAAATAACAAGTTCCTCTCTATGAGATCACAGCTGTAAGTTTTCATGAGCAAGTGGAATCAATACATTTCTTATGTGCCTAAACCAGCATTCTTTATTCCAGAATAATTTGGATGAGATTTCTGCTTCTCCATCTATTCTGAAACATTCATTTGAAACGAATGATTCACAATCAATTAGCCAATCCCAGACAGTTGCAGACCATCAGTTGTCAAGTCTCTTGACATTGGGTACAACAGGAGGTAAGAAGTATAATAAAGTAGCTGAGATATTTTGTTTACTGCTTGTAACCTACATGTAGCCAGCATGTACCTTGCTTTATATATTGATGAGATTGTTTAACAACCACTTGAAACGCAGGAAGCATAAAGGAAAAAACTTCCTTGTACACATTTTCACTCTGGAAATATGAAAAAGCCCTTAAGTATCTGTATTACAGAGGCAAAAGTAAAATGATTTTTAAAATACGCCTTCTATTAAAAGTGTCATTACTAATCTCAAAATACCCTTTTAATGAAATCAAATCTTCCTTCAAGAGCTTCAGCTTTCCTTTGCCTTCCAACCTTAGTTGTCTCTCGTGTTTGGCAGAATGAAAGACCAGTAGTTTGTTCACACATACAAAGACCCAGTCAGCAACACAGGAACATCTGCAATAATTCTCCAATCTATGCAGTGCAGTTTTTAAATTTGATTTGCTGTTTCATTATTATTGTCATGTTCAGCAAGAGTTTAAAAACTGAAAGTAAAACATTTTGACATTTTTTGAGTTTTACCTGGTTTATCTTTTGATATTCCAGGAAATCATTACCTATCAGAACACATTTCTCTTATTATGGGTTTTATAATCATCCTGTTTTTGCAAATCCATGAATACAGACTTTATTACTAGACTATAGAAAAACTTTCACAATTTAAGATCAAGTAGGTTGATAATGTGATATCTGTAACCAGTGCCAGAATGTATATGATAATAAATTAATTTCCAGGTTAATACTGAAAATTAGTTGTTTATAATGTTGTGCTAATAATTAACATTACTGTTTGTTTATTTATTTAATGGGACACCTTTCATCTTGTAAATCTACAAATATTTATCTGAATAATTAAGCCTTAATTCTGCAATTTATATGTTTAATTTTTACAGAGTTCAGTAAAACAATTTACAGTGTAAAGGTAAGAAGATAGGTATTTATAGGGAGATGGTTCTGTTGCGGGAAATAATGCAAATTCAGTGTTTTTCCTCTTTTAGACAGGCATAATGTGCTTTTCATGCTAAAAAGAGAATAGTATTTAAACAGAGCAGATTGAGAATTCCATTATTCCCTCTTCATGCATTTCAGTCCATATGGGGTTTGAATCCATAGTGTGGGACTGCAGGGGAAGTTTGCATTGCTATCTTAAATTATTGCATGTTAAACAATAAACCTGTCAAACAGAAATATCTTCATTGCAGCAAATCCTCTTGAGGGAAGCAGTCAGGGCCCAAATCCATCATCTTTACTCTCACTTCATATTGTATGTTACCCTGCAACTGGTCTCCTTGAAATCAAAGACTTTGTGTCTGCGGTAAAACAATTACAGTAAAACTGGCAGAATTACACCCTTAGCAAACACGATTCAGAGCCATTACCCAGTAATTTAGAGTGTCTTCGAAAATGTGAAATGATAGAAGAATAAAATGTGAAGAGGAGATAAATGCAGCATTGATCTGAACTACTGAGGATACATCTATGTTTAAATGAATAAGCATGCAAATGCAGAGAAGTAAGGAGTTTACTAGTTAAGCATGAAAATATTCAGAGAGATGATCATATAAATCACACTTCACTGAGTAACTATTAAGGAAATAAACCTCGTGAAGAATAATAACTTCTTTGGGTGTTTTTAAAAGCACAGCTTGCATTCAGAGATGCACATGCTTTCACCTGGTGCTCAGTCTGTATTTAGCCTTAATGTATGAAGTACACTTTTAAGCAGATAGTATTCTTACACCTACTGTGGAAACCAAGTGAAATAGGAAATATCTCTTTGGAATAAGCACGTATAAAAATATGTGTGCTTTACAATGTAGGGTGATACTACATAAGCTGTTATTCACACTAAAAAAGCTGCCCACTGGGTGGTCCAAACAATGCAAAGACTGTTATTTTTCGTAGTGAATCATTATTCTGCAATGTTAGAGACTGGTTTTAATTCTGTGTAAGTTACACTACAGACATCACTAGTCTGTCAGCTTGGTGGTGCTTGGACCTGAAATGGGGAAGAGAATTTGACAGGTTTCTGCACTGGTCCATGACCCAGTTATGAAGCAGTGTTAGTGTTTGCTTAAGGAGGAAATCTGTGTGCAGGCTTAAGCACAAAAGAAAGGACAGACTGCTTATTTCTCTTGAGGCCTTGGTAGGTGAGGTTTTAGTTCATTCAAGAGGGGAGAGAACACGAAAGGGATGAGTTTGCACGTTTCTGTATTAATCGAGCAGCCTTTTCTCTCACATCTTGTTATCCGGCTGTCTAGTAGCACAGGCTGCCTGTTCTTCATAAGAGATCAGCAAAGGAGGAATAGAGGAGGAAATTTCCACAAGAATCATGCAAAGACTATACTCTGTAATTAATACAGAAACAAAAGCCTCTTTTGTGCATCAAAAGCCTTCTCACTGGATCATAAAAAGACTGAGCAGTATGGCCAAACTGCACACACAGCAAGTACATGCTTGTGCTATGGTTGTATAGAGTCACAGGAGCTGCTTTTACCCTGCACAGACATTCCCTGCACTCTGGCAGAGCACTGGGGCAAGACCAGTAACATTGCCCAGAATTCTCTCCAGTGTCTCTACTGTGTCACAGTGCCTGGGCAGAGAGTCCAGTCATTAGTAACAATTAAGCCAGAAGTTAATTATTCTAGTCACGGTAAAGTAGTACTGAAGGAATTGAAATAATATAATCTCCAGAGGCCAAGTGGTGGTATTCCCATAGACGAGATAGATAGTGAGAACGTTTGAAATTATTAATGAAAAGTGAGTGCTTCATAAGGAATTGACCAATGTAACTTTGCTTCAAAGGTAAATGTGACAGATTTTCTGAGATGCAGAGGAAATACGTTTGCAAAAGGAAAGCTAATAGTATCTCTGCATTAGCCAAACAATGACATGATTTTTTATGCTTAGCACAGACATTTTGAATAAGTGGGAAAATACAAAAAGAGACTCTGGCTGTGGACATTCTCTCATGAGAGAGCAATGTGACTTATGGATATGTTCAGTTTATGCCTTGCACCCCACACTGCAATGCTGAAACTTCATGAAAGGTAGAGAAATTTGCCAGGATTCTGCAAGATCTGGAAGTACAGTCTTCAGCGTTGTCTAGAGCCACAGTCTGAGGCAGTGAATAGTTCATTTCAGTATAGCCTTTGATTTTAGATTCTTTAATCTTTTATATTTTCAAAACTAGTGGAAATTAGGGCTTGGCATGTTTCAAGCTGGAATCCCATTAGTCACTGACCCATTTTTAATGTTTGTCTTGCAATATGTATATTTTTTAATGTTGAAAATTTTTTTCTCTTCCTTTGTGGTAAACCAATCATGAAATGGAATTTGCTGAATGTAGCTGTGTTGGGTTTGGAGAAACATATAAAGTCACTGGGGTTTGTACTGATGGAGGACAGGCAGATAATTAAATATGTCAAGTTACTGCTTGATGGGGAGGAAGGCTGCTGCCCACCTGAGAAAGTACTGTGGACAAGTTTTAGTAGGGGCATTGTGAGCATGGGAGACATTATTCCCAAAATGTTACTCTCTGGTTGTCATTACACAGATGATACTTACAGGTTCATCACCCTAAACAGGAAATTTAAAATAATGATGACTTCATTAAAAGTCAGGACTTAACTCCAGTTTTAAAGAAGTGATCCAACTTTAATGCTAAGTGTTAAAATACCCAAGCCAAAAAGAACAGTGGCTTGGATGTTTGGCTTTTGCTTCACAGTACAGGTTCCTTTGTGCTAGACTTTGTTACTGAAAATACTTTAAACTACCTCAATTTGAAGTAGACTTGATTCAATGTCTTGTGCTTGCAAGTGAAAATTGCTTAAATGTAGAGAAGTGTTACACTATGTGGTATTTAACACTGTAGTAGAGTTTTAACTTTGATCTCATTTTATTACTATTTTTACATTTTTTTGAAAAAAGTTAGCAGCTGTGGCAAAGCAATAATCAGTAGTGACTTGGAAATGGGGGCACTCTTTATCCTTGGATTCACAGAAATTCAATATCCCAGCATGACTGTAATAAGTGTTATAGTAAAGAACAGGCAGTATCTCACACAAAACGTAGTATCAAGATCTGGGTGCTTTTGTAACCAAAGATGCCACTTCACTTCGTGCAAGTAGAGAAAGATCAATCCAAGCCATTCAGCTGTTTGTGAAGCTCAGCTTCCTGTTTGATTTCATTATAACAAACCTTCCCCTCAAAGTAAAAACAAAAGCACTGCTACATGATGTAGTGTGAAATACTGCATGGACTTTTGACTGGTTGTCACTGGCAGATGGGATGATACTGGCACATGAATGCCATTCATTTCAGAATCCCATCGTTCAGAAATTTAAAGGAAAGAATTTGTAATTTATTTAGAATTACTTTCTGTTGTTTAAACAGGAGGTTTTTTTCATCATTTTTAAGCTCTCCACTGAGACTAATCTTTCACTGAGGGAATATAAAACCTGAAAAACATGACTGTAGTCAGTAAAATCATAACAGTGAGCAGAATTGGGTCTCTTCATTATAAAAAATTGACATGAAAAGTTCTCTACGTATTTGGGGTTTAGGGGAGTTTGGGGCAGAATATTTGGGTTTGTTTCAGGTGATTTTTTTCAGTGTGTCAGGTTTGAGTTGGTCATTCTTTTGCAAATAAAATAGCATGATCAGAGAACAGTCTGTTACAAGAAACTCTAAAAAGGCCAAGATAGTGTTACACAGTATGAGCTGATTGTGCTGAGCATGCTGTAGCTCTGTGTGAGGCCTGTGAGATCTCCACAATATTCTCCTACAACATACCACACCATAACAGACAAATTACTATTAGCCATGTTGTGGCTGAAGGCTCCAGCAGAGGAGTTGCTCATGTGGTATATTGTATAATGAATTTCCGATGAAAACATCCTGCTAGTGTTCTGTTGCTTTTGAAACAAAATCTGACTGGGCATGTGCAGGAGAAAAAGTAGCTACTTTTTTTTTTTTTTTTTTTTTCCTAAAAGGGATTTTAGGAAAATCACTGGATTACTGATCTCATCACACCTGGGATAAATGCTTTGGGCTTCAGTAAATGGAAATCATGTTTCCAGATCATTCATTTTATCTTGAAAATTTATAAATAAAAATCCTCATAAGAAAATAATTTTTAGGATGTCTCTTGGAAAAATAAGCTGGTAATAAAGCTATGTCTCAAAGCAATCATAATTGTTAAGAACTGCCTGGATGGCTGGGCTCGGAGAGTGGTGGAGAATGGTGCTGCGTCTAAATTGTATCTGGTCAGTAGTGGTGTCCCCCAGATATAAGTGTTGGGTCCAGTCCTGTTTAATACCTTTATTGGTGATCTAGAAGAGAAGATGGAGTCTACCATGAGCAAATTTGCAGACAACACCAAGTTTAGTCAGAGTGTTGATCTGCTGGAGGGTAGGAGAGCCCTGCAGAGGGACCTGGACAGGCTGGATTGATGGGCCAGACCAAGAGCGTGAGGTTCAACATGACCAACTGCTGGGTCCTGCTCACTGGCCACAAGAGCCCCATGCAGTGCTACAGGCTGGGGGCAGAGCAGCTGGAAAGTGGCCCAATGGGAAAAGACCTGGGGGTGCTGGTGAACAGCAGCTGAACATGAGGCAGAGTGTGCCCAGGTGGCCAAGAAGGCCAGAGACATCCTGGCCTGTATCAGGAACAGTGTGACCAGCAGGGCCAGGGCAGTGATTGTTCCACCTTTACTGGGCACTGGTGAGGTCACAGCTCGAGTGCTGTGTCCAGTTCTGGGCCCCTCAGTTCAGAAAGGACACTGAGGTGCTGGAGTGTGTCCAGAGAAGGGCAAGGAAGCTGGTGAAGGGTGTGGAGCACAAGTCCAATGAGGAGCAGCTGAGGGAGCTGGGGGTGTTTAACCTGGAGAAGGGGAGGCTCAAGGGGACCTCATCACTTTACAACTCACTGGAAGGAGGGTGTAGCCAGGTGGGGGTCAGCTTCTTCTCCCAGGTAACCAGCAACAAGACAAGAGGTCATACTTTTAAGCTCTGCCAGTGAAGGTTTATGTTGGACATTAAAAAGAATTCTGAACTGATTCACCCATTGATGGTTTCTATTGAATCTTTTGTTACTCTGTAATGGCATGATATGCAGCCTCAATTTTGCCAAAGTATCAGACCAACAAATCTGAAAAGAAATTGGACTGTTCGTAAATTTTTCTTGACTGCACAGCTTCTTAATTGTTTTTTTCCCCTCCAACAGGCAAAGACACAAACAGTGGCAAGTGATAAATACAAGCTTTGATTTGTTAAACACATGTTAGCTCTATGTTTAGCCCTAGGCAGTGAATTTCATTATAGGCTGGTTTACTTCTCGATTGGTTATTGTGATTGCTTCCAATGCAAGAATATTTGACCTGCAGCCATGACTGATTAGTATCAGAGGTGAGAGATAAAATAAGATGCAAGTAAACTGCACAGATAAATTGCAATAGGGTTCCCCAGAGACAGCTCAGTACTTGTTCTATGTAAAGCAAGTTGCAATTCAGCTTGTAATGACTGCATTGCAATAAAAAGAGACTGCAGAACTCACTCATTGAAATATCGAAAATATAGTAAAAAATCCAAGAAATTTGGTGAAGTTGAATAATAAATACATTATAATGCTGTGCCAAAACCCTGTAGGTTTTAATAGGGGTTTAATTTCTCCTCTTAACACATAATGTCCACTGATCCAAGCTGCTGTTCACCTGCTCTTTGTCTTCGTTTTCTGTCCACAACATACAGGTTTCTTTGAATACTTCTTTTTGCTGTGTCTGTTGGTAGTTGAGTTTTTCATCATGCAGCACTTCACTGACTTGCTGTTTTTCTTTGAAAATTCTTTTAAACATTCTCTATCAGCCTTATTTTTGTTATTTTGCCACTGTTGCTCTGAATCAGCAGCATATTTCAGATGACTGATGTACTCTGGCTTATAGTGTGGTTCCTAATTCATTACTCTTCTGTTTCTAAAAAAACCACAACATTTTATCTAAGTAAACTTTGTTAGAATAAGTACAGTAGGTACAAAGCTTTGAGAGTGCACACAAAGCAAAAGTAACTCTAGTAATATTTTCACAATGGCTTTTTTTTTCTTTTTTTTTTGCAAATGCCAGAATTTTTAAACTTTTTCTCATGTCAGAAAACTTTAGATAATGTCTTTATTTCTGGGTATTTTTTAAGAAAAAGGCTAAGACAGTTAGTTGTTTGCTTTTATAGAACTATGAACTGTGATTTAATCTGCTAACTGTATGTTACCAAACAATTTCTCAGTGTTTGCTGGTATTTAAAAATCTGAATTCACTCTGATGAATTTCCCACAGCTGAGTAGTAATAGCTGAATTTCAGAACATCTTTCTGGGAGACGCTGTATGCTTTCACAAAATATTTTTATAGTTCTTCATAACTGCTGTGAAGAGATAGCATGCTGGTAAAAGCAGTAACATAATTAATGTGATGTTGCAGAATGTTACATGAAGTGTGTGAGATAGTTCAGAAAGTACCATAACAAATTAAGTTCTTACGTATTTTGTATGGGTTTGGATTTTTTTTTCCTCTGTTCTAAATTTGAGTTATTATTTTAGTGGATTGTGATTAGCTGCCAAAAATCATACACCCAAACCATGACATATAATTTGCAAGGTTGATCAATGCAAATGGAAAAAAACCCCAAAACATCTCTGACAAATAAAGGATAGATATTGAGGGCAGAATGTTTGCAACCACATATGTGAAGATGTAAATACTACAAGTTACTCATAGATACAGTTTGATAAATAGGTATTCTGTTAATGAACTGGTTCTGAGACATTTGGGCAGAAAAAAATAAAGCCTTACTTGACTTATTCCTTAGCTCTGCTCAAGACAATGACTGTGTTACTTGGCTGTTCATCATGACTTCTCTCTATGCACTAGAAGTGTTTTGTATTTCAGTTCTCTTATGGATAACCTCATATGATTCTAACGATTAAGCTGAGTATAGCAATAGCCAATACTAGCTTGTCACAATATTTGTAAGCTTGCAGAGCTCCTTTCTGACCCCAGGCAAGGATAATTTTTCTTGAGGATCTCCCTTGCCTATGGAGAGAATTACAGGAAGAAGTTGTGCTCAGGTGTTGGCAGTACAGCAGAAAAATAATGCCACACCCACACCTTCCCTGCTTATAACACCTTCCCCCAAGGGAAGGTCAGAGTACCAAAATCACAGGAAGTATTGTTACTGCTGCCAGCAGAAGAAAGAGGAGCTGCTTTCCTCTGTGTGGTCAGGCAGGCAACAAGCGTATTTTAATCATAAGCAAACTTTCTAAAAGAAGATTTCTATGAATTCTAATATTTCTTTTTCTAAAAATATCTCAGTACCTCCTTTTTGTCTTTAAGGTTTGTCCTGCCTTGTATATGTGAAAACATAGGCAATGAACAGTGCGAGAAGGCAAGAAGCACAACTACGTAATTACTAAGTATTGCCTTTGGTTGTCAGGTTGGTCTGCCCTGCCGGGCTAAGTCTGACAGGGAGAATGCAGACATGACTAGCAAGCTGAATAGCAGCAAGAATACCCATGAAGATTTGATCATCTTTAATATGTCCTTCTTCATCTGACTGTCTTACATTTTGTTGGGAATCAAATACAGACAATGCATGTAATTGCCTAGTACTGAAAAGTTGGAAGGCTGTAGCAGCTCTTTACTTGCAGTTGCAGCTAGTTTTTGTCCTTATAAGATAGGAAGAATGTCTTCAATTCTTTGTCTATGGCTTTTTGAGTGTTGTGCTCTTCTTGGGACTCAGTCTCACCAGTGTGCTTATGTTGCCTCCTGCACACACGCAAAAGTTACATTCAAAATAAGGAAAAAATGTTACGTTGTTCCAGCCTCTTTTTGTAGTGCTTGGATTTGCAAACACCAAAAGTGCCCTGCAGCAAAGCGGTGCAATTGTTTTTTCTACATTCTTTTAATGCTGTTCTTTAATGCATATTCTTAGTCACGATAAAGAGCATGACTATCAAATGAATAACAGCAAGCTTGTCAGTTTTAAAGGGCTTATTTGAAAAAAATAAATCAAAAAACAACAACTAAGTTTGCTGCAGCTCTAAAAAAAAAAAAAAAAGAGCTAATTTTAGTAGCGGCACAGATAGGTGTAGTTTCAAAACTTAAGAACAACTAGGTGCTATAGTTAAAAATTGGTAAAAGAGATACTTGTGTACCAAAAATCTTTGACCTGTTGATTTGTTTTCAGAGACAGGTGAATATATATGGAGTTCAGGTCTGCATACTGTCCTACTTAATGTCCCAGAAGGGCACAGGAACAAGATTACAGTTTGGGCTAACCCCTCATATTTTGCTCATCTGACTTTGAGACTAAGTGATATCAATTTCTTTCATCTCTTGTAGTCGTATGCTTCCAATTAATATTTCATTTATAAGAAACTGATAAATTGGAAGTTCTTGATCTCCTCATAAGGATTTGCCCCTTGCAGTGGTATTCAGAAGAGCTGTAAATTCAGGTCTATAGTATGTATCAGTTTTCCTTCTGCATATCCAGGCTCGCACTTTGTGGGTTTTGATCATTGATTTAGGGCCCAAGAGGGGTAAGTTCCTCAGCTTCATATCCAAAGTGCTGCTTTAGAAAATGAAATTTTGCATTACTGTATTTAGATACTCTTATTTGTAAACTGTAGTCTACTTCAAACATTCCCTGGGAAGAACATAGTCATGAGACAGCCACAGGCAGACATGTCTCAGAGCATTGCAAATGAAGTAGGATTTTCATTATTGTCTTCATCATTATAAGCAACTTAAAACCTAAAACTTTGAAAATCAGGGATTGCCTACATGCTAGTAGCATGCCACACAAACTAATCTTTGCACATGGTGAAGAAAATTACTATTAATCCACAGAACTACCTCTTCTTGTCACACCCACAAAATAAACATGCACAGTCAGAAAGCATTTGCCAATTTTCTGCTTAAATTCTGTAACATATTTGTGGAATTGTAGTCACTTGTAGTGTGACTTGCAAGGAAAAAAAAAAAGAAAGAGAGAAGAAAACAGGAACCCATCTAATCTTTTTTTGGAAAGAGATTATAACAGTAAGGCAGAAAATGCTGACCATGGTAGATTAAACCATGCAGAACTTCACATATAGGGGAAACGTGGGACAGACATGGACAGACATCATGAAATTAACACCAAGCCAGAAGTGGAATGTAGAGGGAATATGCCATCAAAGTAGAAAACCTGTACAGACAAGCATGATAGAAAAAGGAGAAAGGTGAATGAAATAAAAAACAAACAAAAACAATACTATACAATTTCAGTAAGGGCAGAAGGCTTGGTAGCCTTGGCAGTGAAATGTCCTGCTGCTTTCTGTAGCATTTCTTTGCTCATATCTAGTTGCTCAAACTTTCCAGGGAAAAGTCTAATTCTAGTTTAGACCATTTGAAAGGAGAATTACAATTCATTCTCTGTTTTAAAAGGGAAAATCTTTTTGAATGGCAGTACTTATTGAACAATTACCTTTGCAGTACTGCCCATAGTATTGCATCAGTAGTTTGCAACACTTTATATCATTATTTGCAACTTTTTTTTTTGTTATGCTTAGGAAGCCTGTGTCTTTGAAGGGGTAGAGCATTAAAGGGTCCAAAACCTTTGAAAATAAGAAGACCAGATGAAATAAGGAAAATTTTCCGTTGTGTAATAACAATCTTTTCTTTGGTGACCATTTTATATTTTCTGTTTATTTGGAAGTTAACCCAACCAACCAACCAACCAAGAGATAACAAAAGATATAAATACCTTACATCACATCAGGAGAAGAGACAAGGTAAAATACAGTACTCCAGACAGTACAGTGAGTTACACAGTTAATTTAGCCTTAAAACAAGATTCCAGAAGTTAACTAAGACAGGAGGAATTGAGATGACCCCCACTGGATTTTTAGTGTCCTACATTCCGTATTTCGCTATTGCATTCATTGCAGCTGTACAACCATGATGGTTTTGTCTTTGCAATGTCTGAAGACATTTTCATATTTATTTCTTAATGTTATTTTTAATTCCTCTGTTTGTGCCCATTTCCGTATAAGGGTTGGACCTAAGCAAAAGCTTTACATTTTTTAATTTAGTGATGTTTAGTGCCAGGACTAAATTCATTAATCTGTGACGTTATGACCTATGACTAAACCTATGACTTTATGACTGTTAACCTATGAGAAGGACTTGAGGGTTCTCACAGATGAAAAGATGGACATCAGCCAACAGTGTGCGCTTACAGCCCAGAAGGCAGGTCTCCATCAAACAAGGAGGGGCCAGCAGGTCAAGGAAGGGGATTTTCCTCTTCTACTCTGCTCTCATGAGACCTCACCTGGAGTGTTGTGTTCAGCGCAGGGATCCTCGGCACAAAAAAGACATGGACATGGTGTAGTGAGTCCATAGGTGGCCATAAAGATGGTGAGAGGTCTGGAATGCCTCTGCTGTTAAGACAGTCTGAGAGAGCTGGGGTTATTCATCCTGAAAAAAGAAAGCTCTCAGGAAACCTCATTGCAACCATCCAGTACTTTAAGGGAGGCTTGTGGAAAAAGAGGGAGAGCAACTTTTTGCACAGGCAGATAGCAGTAGGGGAAGGGGGAACCATTCTAAACTAAAAGAGGACAGATTTAAATTAGAAGATAGGAAGTTCTTACTCAGTGTGGTGAGGCACTGAACAGTCTGCCCAGAGAAGTTTTGGGTGTCCTTTACCTGGAAGTGTTCAAGGCCAGATTGCACAGGGCCCTGAGCAATCTGGTTTAATGGGTGATATCCCTGCCCATGGCAGAGGATTGTCATTAGTTGATTTTTAAGTTTCTTTCCAGCCCAAGCCTTTCTATGATTCGATGTTTTTCTGAATCTTGTATACCTTTCCAAATGTAATGAAATGTTGGCAAGAGATTTAAATCAAGGTCACTCTCTTCTAGAGTTTCTTGAGGTAGCTTTTTGAGGTCTTATCATTATGTGGGGTCATCCACAGCAGAGCAAGATGTGCCTTGCTTTCTGGACATGATTCTTTAAAAGTAACAGCTTTCAACTCTATAAATAGTTGCTTCTGAGAACCAGAACCAGATTTGTTATTTGAGTTGACAAATTAGGATCAGTATTTAAGGTCAGCCTTTAACAGTGGGTTATCAAGATCTTCTATCTCTTATTGCTGAATGAGTATGTCCCAGATTGGTCTCTAAATAAATCCTGTAGATAGTGAAGAAATAATACAAAAAAACCTTACTGGGAAAAAATTTTCTTTGTGTTCTTGTTTATGCCTTCTTAAAAATTAAAATAAAATTCATGGCAGATGACATACATATTCCTTGAATATTGTCAAATAAATTCTCCAAATAAGAAATCCCAGCAATATGAACACCATTGTCTGCCTTTAAATTTGTAGTTGCTTTACTGTACTCAGAAAAAGCCAAACTCAAGAAGTACATATGGTCTGTAAGAGAGCTGAGTTTAACTGTAAAGGAGTTAGAGTTGTGTCTACCATGTCCTTTGCCATCCAGCTGGAAAATTTCAGGTGCTGGGTTGATGGAGGACAATTGTCTCTCATAACCTCTGATAAGGTACAGCAGAAGAAGCTCTCCGCATATCTGCAGAGGTGCTCCAGTTCAACATCAACTAAAAATGGGAAAGACTAGAGGATGTGGGAGAAAGATTATTTCTCAAGGACTGCGGCCCTTTATCCTGGTGGCTTTTGTTCAGCTTTCTGCTGTCCTGCCTTAGAATGATTCCTATCCTGGGACAAGTAGGAACAAAGAAACAGAGCTGGCTCTGCATGCAGTGGGCAAGCCCTCTGTGCTAGGGGTGTTCTTCTCTGAAGAGGCCTCAGGGCAACTGAAGGTCTATTATGCTCAGCATCATCGTGCATCTTCATGCTACACCATGAACAAGCATGGTTTGTCTGTAAATCTAGCCCATTGTGTCTGGATTACATTTGTTAAACTAATGCTTGGGGTTTTGTCTGGCTTTGTTCATACCAATACCGGAACATTGTGTAAGAACAGCAAATCAGAAACAAAAAACACAAGCCTTTTAAAATACTGCTCCCACAGATTTGAGCCCCAAATGTGTTTTATATAAACATTTTGAATTGTGGCTGGATTTTTGACCAGATTGTTTCCCCTGAAGGAGCTTGTGAAACAAAAACAAACTGAGCAAAACAAGTTTTGGTGGGATGGGCCTGTGCTTGTTTCCATGTAAGCTGATGACAAAGCTCAGAGCAGGAAGGCAGCAGTGTGCTGCAATCTGGTGTACAGTGTGTTCTGCATATTCCCAGCTGAGTTGCCAGGAGTGATCTAGAACTGAAACAAGAATCCGTTTTCACTAGGGCATAGGAAAAGAAGTCATCATTAATGTAAAACAATTTGGCTGTTTTAAAACAGTAGATTTGGTTAACATCATATCCTACTTGTGGCTTCTTCTCATGTGAATATGTGGCCTGTGATAGGAAGGTGAGCACTTTTGAGAACTGTCCTCTCTTTTTCTCTTTTGTATGGTCCATGAAAGTAGTTTATATTCTATCACTATGCCCTCTGTGCTTCAACGTGGGAATATAATTTCACAAAGGAGATGAGGAAGTGGTTGGCTTTAGCATGAAGCTGTTTCCAATGGAATTCCAAGGTTATATTTATGTGAATATGCCATGCATCGTGGGATTGCAGTGAAGGAGGCAGAAGGTTTCCACATCCTAGTGATGAAAAGAAATGGAAGGTGAGGAACATTTTGCTTGTAATAGCTGTTTGAATTTGTTTCAGTGGGGTCACTTCCATGAAATAATGTAATGCAGTTTCTGTAGATGCTATGTCATTGAGCAATATAAGTCTGCTACCTGAAGCAGAGTCAAAGTGGAGTCCCCCTGTGTTGTGTTTGCCTTAAGTTTCAAGAAAGGAGACTGGGTAAAAGTGATATACATTGTTAATGGTACTGCTTGTCAGACATTTTATTTAGCTTCAAATTTGAAATAGCTACTCCTTTATTTCTAAACCTTCACATTTGCATCCTTTTGATATGAAATACTTGTGAACTAACTAGAGAGCAGAGCCGTGAGTTCAGTAGCCAAGAGATCCATGATTTCGTAACATAGAATTTCACAGGCTTGTGTGCACCTTCTCCTTGTTCTGTGTATAACAGATGCACTAGTTAGAAGCAGAGGTTCATCACAAAGGCCCCAATACTGCAGGGTGTGGCAGTCATTATTCACACATCTTGTTTAGTGTTATAACAATCATTGCCTAAGTACGACCATTCAAATTCAAAAAAAAATTGAAATCTGAATTCTAACTGCTTAAACTTAGATGTTGATAGTACAACCCAAAAATATACAGTATAAACAATATAGCATGGCTGTGAGTAGACTTTCTATTTGATATGTTTATTGTTTAAGACAAAGATAATACATATCTGTGTTGTGAAACAGTAATCAGCAATAATTGTGATTTAAGTACATAAAGCATTTAAACAGCAATCACTAACTGCTGCATTGTCCCCTACAGTGTCATTAAGACACTTAAAGGGGAAATTTAAATTACTTGTAAGACATACTGTTACCGAGTTACTCTAAATACAGTTGGGGATATACAGTTGTTGCTTCAATTACTAATACCTTACCAAATAAGCCTTTGCAGGTATCTGTGAGTAACTGTTTAATTTAGTTGTGTAGGAATTTCAAAATAATATTTGTGGTGCTTGTCAGACTCCTGTAAATGTAAGAACTCTGATGTGCCTTCTTTTTGGCGTGTATGTATGATTATGGCCTGCAGATTTATGTGAAAAATGTTGTCATTTTAGTGTAGTCCTTTGCAAGATGGCATCTGAGAAAAAAGTCTGCATTGAACTGGCAAGTTAGGCTGTATCTGCAGTTAGAAGACTTTGAAACTGTAACTGTACTGCAGATGTATGACAACAAACTTCCTTTTTGGAAAGACATGCATCATAGGAAAGAAGTTCTTAAAGCAGTTTGCCAAATGGATTGAGTTGTTCTGGTCAAAGAACCAACAGTATTTTTGGCTGAGGACTTTTGCCAATCCAGATGAGGTCTAGAAGTAAATGCATTAGTAGCATTTGCTGGTATAGACTGTGCCTGAAACTAGACTGTTATTCAGAGAAAGGGCCTAATTTTTTTGGTTTTGGGGATTTTTGGGCGAGGGGGTTGGGATTTTTTGTAAGTTTCATTGCCTTCATTGCTATGGACCTTCTGCTTGGTGTGCACCCAGGGAAGTCATGATTTATACATTACAGTTGTACCATAGGATTACAGAGCTCAGGCTCAGGTTCTCATTTGGAATGAACTCTGTCAAGCATGGCTTTGTGGTTCAGTTTAAGGAGGTATCACTATTTTGTCCTGTAGATTCCTAAAACAACCAAAATAAAAGTAGAGTGCTAAATACATCAGGCTGCCAGGTTTCTTGCCTGTACTCAGACCTCAGTTAAGACAGTGGAGAAGGTCCCAGTGGATTTTGGATAAGAGCAGAAAAAAATAAAAATAAGAGGAACTAAGTGGACCCTGCTCTGCTAAATTTCCCAAAATGCACCTTTTCTGATACTGAGGAGCAATTTTCTTTTTTCCAACCAGAACGGTAATTTTCACGTGGTATTTCTCCACTGACACAGACTTTTCAGGGCTGAAAGGTGGGGAATGGATACCTTACACAGGCACTGCACACATGCTCTGGGGCATGCAATGTGGTTGCAGCTGCTCAGCATTCTCCCTCCACCTCTCAGTCAGAGCATGGTAGTACTGAGTAAGGTCTGGTTTCCACAACTACATTTGCGTAATTTATTCTGAAAACTCTCAGATACACTTGAACAGTATAATGTAGGCAGAGAAATTTGACAAGGCTAGCTAAAAATATTATATATTATAGGAAGAGCAAATGTAAAATGATTGGATAGACTTTTGTTTTCAGACTAATACATTCATTAACTATATTCATCCAACACTAAATCCAAATGCTTCCCATATCACTGGAGATTACGTACAGTGTGAACAGAGGCCAGTCTCATGTATCCTCTTTGACTTTTTTTTTTATTGGTAAGTCCCATATGTTCCTCCTTTCTGCTTAACGATAACGTTCAGACAAATGGAAATACATGCAAATGCAAGTCTATTTGTCTGCACTGAGCTATGGTGTTGGAAAAGCAATAGATTAATTAAGACAAGAATATCTTCCGTAAACTAGAAAATAAATCATTGTGTATTTAATGTCTTACATTAAAGGTGAGTTTTTAAAAAACCTATAGTGTTCTTCTAAGGCATTGCATCTGGAATTAGCTAAACCTGTGAAAGCATTCTTCTCCTTCCAGAAATTAAATTCATTGATCTCTTTAAAGTACATGTTCTTTAATGGCCTTTGGCCACTTTTAATGTCAATTTTAGGTACAGCTGAATCTCAGCAACTGCAGTTTATGTGATCATTACATAATTCATCTAGATTGATCAGTTTAATATCTGATTTTTCAGGATTTCCTCACAATTCTGGAATTTTAGCAATGCAGATATTTTCCTTTTGCCCAAGGCAATAATAGATGTGGTGTGCAAACACTGCTTTAAAGAGGGTGTCTGTCTGCTGATTTACATATTTTAAAAGTATTAAGATCAAAAGTAATGAGAATTTAATCCATATGGCATGTAAAAGATAAATAGGAATATTAATACTGTATCAAATACTAATTAAAGGAAACACCAGTCCTATTTTTAAAATCTTGCATGCAGATGAAGAAGTCATTGCAAAGTTAAGATCTGATTCTTAAAGAAATTAAGAATTTTTTTTCAAGCCCAGATTCTAACTGAGACTGAGTTCATATGCTGGGCCAAATTCTGTTTGCATAGTACTTCACAGTATCACTGGAGTAACCCTTTCTTTCAGAGTATCTCATGTGGTTCTAAATCTGAAAACTACCATTAGGTTTACTACCAGCTTTTAATATGGAAATTCATGTTCATTATCCAAGAAGCTGAAATACCTGTGTTTTCTAACTTGCCTAAGTATACATGGCTGGTCTCTAAAATAGCTAATTCACGGGAACCCTGTTGGATTTTGATCAAGTATTGTGTGCAGATTGTAGCAGTGGGTGAAGAAAATGTCATCTCCTTTGAAGAAAACCTTAGACAAGAGTGGTCAAGATGAGTCATAAGTTTTCCATGTCTTTGGGCTAGAGTAAACTTTTGTCTTTCACTGTTATAGAATTTGTAGGTATAAGTACCTTGGGATGTGTGCTCCTGGCAGAGCAGCAAGTACTCAGAAAAACTGACTCTGGTTGCACTAGAGTTAGAAGGTTTAGTGCAGTGCCAACTAACACTAACACAGACAGATCAGCCGTAGCTAGACATGTATGTATCATAGAGATACATTTAGAGTTTCTTTATTTCTAAGACGGTAGGACCTTCAGTTCTCTATTAAGTCTTTGTTACAAATATTAAAAGGTACTGTATACTTTTAACAGAGGAGTTAGCTTGCAGGTAGATATTTCCTTTGAAATATGAGAAAAATAAACAGGGAGAGCGTATAACAAGTTTTGCTGGTACTGCAGAATCTGATAAGTGAAAGAATAAACTTTATAATTTGCTGTAGCAGGCTGCAAAAGACCTGTGAATAACTGGAGTGATTTTTACGTGTTTGTGCCTTGAAGAATATGTGTACACCAAACCTGTCTGAGAAATAGCTGAGCCTGGCAGAATGGAGAGAAAAGTCTGAACAGTTGAATCTTGCTTAGTCTTGTGCATTACTCAAACTCTCTTTCCTATAGGTCTGTGGTTCCTATGTGTTTCTATATAACTGTAGCAAGTAGTCATCACTATAAAGCAAATCTTGCCTTCCACAGGTTGAGAAAATGGGCTCTGATCAGTGGACTGTTTCCTGCTTAAAGGTGGTGGTGATTCTACTGTAGAAGGCAGTAAGACACTGCAAATTGCGTAAACCTCCAGTGTTGCTGCTGTGTTCCCTTCATCCAGATCACAGTGGTCAGGACGAAGTTGTTTTGTCAGCAGATCAACAAATCACAGTTCTGCAACCTTCCATCCACTTTGAATGTGCTGCACCATTCTAAAGAAAACGGTACGGCCACACATCAAACATACACCAGCTGTTCCATGCATGCATGGAGCAACGTTGTCCAGAAACTGCCCTCTGAACACGAGGCAATTTGATGTAGAAGGAAAAATGCAGTCAACTAGAGAAAGGATGTGAAGAAGAGTGCTGTAAAACATTCGCAGCTGTATGTATATAAAGCCAGTTTAGCCAATCCAACAGATGATAAGTGGGGATATAGACCCATCTGCTTCTTGTCCACTTCCAGGAAATACTAGGTAGATGCAGTATTTCCACACTGCCCCGTCTTTGCAGTCAAAGGATGGTTTCACAAAGGTACCAGCCTGGTTCCATCAGAAGCAGCTGAGTTTGTCCTGGGTGAGTTAATCCTTTTTTTTTTCAATTGTCATTTCAAATATCTGGCAAGAGTGCATTGGCTGTGTGCCTTCTGAGTCATGGTCTCCCTGGGAAGGAAGGATGTGGTTAAGCTCACTGAGGTAGTTTTGTGGACTGCTGAGTGGCTGCAGGGCCTTGTGTCCCAGGTACAGGTTTTTTCTGTTCACTTTCCTGCAGAATAGCCCAGGTCCTGTTCTTAGTAGTTTCTGTGTATTTTGTAAAAACCTTTTAATTATTGAATACATTTTCATTTTCCATCTGGAAAATTAAAACATAGAAGTATATTATCACATGGTTCACTCAGTCTTGAAGCAATTCTGAAATGCTAACCGGAAAAATCTATCTGCCTTGGAGCATTTTTTACATCAAACATTCCATGAAAATATTTTCCTAAAACTCTTTTAGTATTTCCAGATATTAGAGAACAAGAGAGATGACTTTCTGAGTATTGGTGATGGGCTAATGCAGATAGCATCAAGTTCACATTAAAAAAAGCCAGGTAATGTAAGCATTACAGTGGGGGCAGACTGATCAGCATCACTGGCACAGGCTGACACACTAATGGTGCAAATTCACTTTCTGACAAAGGTGTTGTAGACACCAAATAAACAGAGTTTGTTGGTAAGTATTTTGACAAGCAGAGACAAGAACAAAAGAGAAGGAAGCAAGTGGCTCAATGAGTAGTTTTGGAAATAAATATACAGATAGGTGTATCCTTCCCTCCCCATACCATTCCCTCCTCAGCCCCATCTTGGTTTAGATTATGAAATGGTTTCTTGTAGTCATGCCTTTATTGCCCTTTTGAGAGCTGGGGAAGAGCAAATGATGGTGATTGGAAGAGGGATAATAATCTTTTCCCTTCAAGACAGGATAATGTCCCAAAGTGCGAAGATTTTTCATTCCTATAGTGTGTGTAGTACCTGTGTATATATTTAGAATGTACTGTTGGCTCTGTATCTATCAGATAATAAAACTCATCTTGGATCAGCATTAAGATTAGCTTAGTGCTCTATAGAAATTTACTGGGCAGAAGTTTATTCTTGGAGTTTATTGTGGTTCTGAACCTAAATGCTTTCTTTACAACCGTCCTTGTCTTTTTAGTTTTTGTCTGGATAGTTCTTAGCTCTGTCCTCCAGCTGGAGAAGCAAAATACTTTCTAATCCTTGCCTGTGGATTTAAAAGATCTCGGCTCCTTTTAGTGGGAGACTCAGAAATGTGAAGCCCTCATCCTTATCATATACCCCTCTGTTTTATGATAGCTTTATAGCTGTATTCCAGAAAAATTAAAAAAAGTAAAAAGTCACTGGTGGACTTCTACTTGGAGATGAGCCCAAATGAGTTGAGCTGGCTTGAAAAGATGCTAATCCTAGAGCACACTCTACTTCCCTAGGATGATGCCTGTGTTGCCTTAGGGCTGTGGTTTCCAATCTAATTGCAGGACAAGGACAGTCTCCCAACAGCTCCAAGACTTCCGTGTAGTAGAAATCCCTTCTGTAAGCCTGAGTTGTGTAACACCTCATATTTACAGCACTATTGGGCTGGGCATCTGGGTTGCTAAGGCAGCAGAGCAGCATCTCAGTCAGCTCAGATAATACTCAAGAACAAAAACTCATTCAAACTGTATTTGACACAGCCATTTTTTCTGTACTCAGCCAGGTCTTTTGCAGGACACACTATCATTTTATTGGCCATTTTTGCATCTTTCTTGAAACCAGGGGTCTCAGTACAGATGCATGTGGATTTTGCCTTTGAGAAGAAAGGCTTCCAGAAGACTGGGACAACTAACTGGTAGCTGCGTGTGTGATACGAGTATTACCAATCATTTGTAGAAGTCAATGTGTGCAAACCATAGTCTGAGACACTTTTCACAAATCTCTGAGCATAAAAGAGGTTTTGAATATTGAAGTATTCCTGTGTTTCAGGTGCTGTCATGATAAATGGACAGGATATTGTAGCTGGTGTCTGATGCTGGAAGATGTCTTTCCTAGGTGTCACATGCTGCCAATTTACAGAGCAGCTGAGAGAAGCAGCCTGCAATTTCTTCAGCCTCCTCATCTTGTGCCTAGGCACTGCAAGATGTCTCTGTGCATCTTTAAGTTTACTGGTCTGTGGAGGATGTAATGCTTAAGAATGTCAGCATGCCCAAAGAAGCTGCAGGTGTCCCATCCCTGGAACAGATCAAAGCCAGGTTGGGTGGGGCTTTGAGCAATGTGGTGTAGTGGAAGGTGTCCCTGCCCATGGCAGAGGCTTTGGAACTCGATCTTCAAGGTCGCTTCCAACCCTAACCATGCTATGATTCCCTTGAAACTTCTTTTAATGCAATCTTTGACTTATAAAGTGAAAAATAAAGGTATTTTTGAGGAGTACAGAAAATAATAAGCCTATGCTTTATTTTGTCATAGTTAAAGGAAAATAAAATGAAAAAAATTTATTTGATTTCAGCATATTGCCTAGTTTCCTCGACCAACCGAATCAGGGATGAAGGCTTTTCTGCCTTTATTCCCATTTCACAGCAGGATTTCTGCTAAATGAAGTTTTTTAGTGGCTTGATTGATCTCGTTTCATATCTCTTACAATTTTTTATCTTTCTCTGATACCAGTCATGAATTCACCTTTTGAATACCTCTCTCTGCTGATGGACTTCAGCTGAACTGAAAAACTGAAAAATCTAGGCATCATTTCATAGGTCATTTTTCAGTGGAAATGCTGCAGTGCTACTCCCTCCAATGTTCTCAGGTAATTCCTGTTACTACTACCACAATTGGGTAAAACACAAAAACAAAATGCAAAGATATCTTTTCCTAGCATCCTAGGGATGGCATGGTATTTAACACAAAAGTTAAAGGAATATGAACAATACTAATGCATAACCTTTGATAACATATCATTTCAAAACTATTTGTATACAAACAAAATAGGTCAAAGAATATAGCTAATTACTAGCACCTCAAAAAGACTAGAGATGGCAAAAATGAAGCAAATTAAGGAACAGCTTAAATGACCTTTAAAATGGGCATTGAGCTTCACTTAATGACTGGGCAAATAGCAATATATTCCATCTTTGGAGCACCTGAAGTTTTGAACAGCCCATCAGCAAGGAGTATAAGAATAAGGGTTGTGAGAAAAGTTTTCCTTTCATGTGCAAGCAGAGGTATTGCAGTGTGAAGTTACACCCATGTGGGTCAGTGATGAAAACTGCAAGTGGTACCGTAGCTCTAGTTAGTCTGGCTTTCCAGAGCTGTGAGGAGTCAAGAGAACGGAGGCTGCTTAACTACCTCCAGTACTTTGTTCACCTAGGCAGTTACCTACTCAATCTTGAGTAATGCAGCCACCCAACATATGACAAAATTCCAATAATAATTATTATATCACAATTTAATTTAGAGCATTTGAATGTGAGATGCTTTCACTGCTGGATAGATGTTTAACCAGATGTATTCAGCACACTTAACAAAATCTGTTCTCTAAGAGGATAAAACTTGTTGCCAGATTTTGCAAGCTTTTTCTTCTTTCACTCCCTCATCCAGGGAATGGTGAACAGCATAGGACCAGGAATTGTGAGTGGAAATCCTGTATCTCAAAAACCTAAGGGCTGTAAAGGCATCACCAAAAACTGCTCAGAGCATAATTGCCCTGAGGATGCCTTATCAGCACCAACATGCAGCTTTCTATATATAAAACTCCAGGTATACTGCTGTCCTAGTATGATTCAGAAAGCTGAGCACATGGCTTCCTTAGCATGGAGCACCCTACGGGAAAGTATGCACTGAGTAGACTCAACCAAGGAGAGGAGATTAGGATGAGCCTATGGATCAGCAATTATGATTACCCAGAAAAGGATCAAAAAACATTAAGGATGTCGCTTCAAGCCATGGATAAAATGGCAACTGCAGTGAAGCTGCTTCATAGTCTTCTCTTGTCTGTGTCCTTCCTACAGTCCTCTCAGGCAAATCTCAGTTACTTGGAATTTGTTCAGGAGAAGGATGAATTTTACCCTGAAGGAATTAGGAAGCATTATAGATTCAACATATGGGACCATATGTCATTGTATTGTTTCCAAATGTTTCTTTCTGAGCTTTTTCCCTCCATTGCAAACAGATTATTTCACCACACATTGTCTAGAGAAGAAGGGAGTTTCATATTCCCATTTCTTTCATTTGGCCACTATTAAATCTATATCAGTTTCATAATACTGTTTTTCAAATTATTTCATCCTTTGTTTCAAACATGCACACTGTAAGTGAGGCAAGTGTATTTAATATGTTGTTCAGGCACTGCCAAAGTCAATGGCAGAAATAGAGGATCCAAGCAGAGATGGTCCTAAACCAAAATATTTCACTTGTTTATAAGTCTGTTCAAAACCAAACCAAGCCTTTTGCTTGACCCTTAATAGAGGGAAAGCAGCTCTGATGTTTGATTGTGGGTCTAATTGAACTAAAATTGGAGATGTGTGGATTCTGCCCTCTCTTTGCAGATCAATATTCTCATGTAATGTAAATTGAGCTGCTCTGTATCTCCCTCTTTTCCTGTGATTTTTCTACTCCAGCCTTGGAGAAGAGCTCTGGTGTCCAGTGACATCTGTTCTAAATCATGTTTTGGAAAAAATATAAATACAGAAAACTTGAGGTCAGATCAAGACAAAGCACTGGGCTAGCTCCCAAGGCCTCTCTACATCTGGGTTTGTTTGATGTCAGGAAGGCTGTCCACAGAGTCTTCAGTGATGGTAGCAAAAGACCCTTCATTTAAGGCTTTCCACGGATTTTTGCACAGGTATTGTGAATATTAATACCTTTTGATGAGCTCCCTATTTATAAAGATCTACTGCTGGCTGGGTGCTGGTCTCTTCTGAAAAGGAGAATGTTCTGGGGAGCACGAACCGTTCATCCTGTCCAGATCAGTGGATATGATCTTCTGTGACCTTCTCCAGCCTCACCCACTCTCATACTTGTCATGTTTTTTATATTTAGTTTTTGTTTGTGTCTAATTCTGGTAGTGTTTGGTTGCATGTCTGCACAGGCCTGCATAGTTCCCAGACCTTTAATTTATCAGAATTGATAGATTTAAAAGATGGAAACTTTTGCTAGGCAGTGATAGCTTCATGTTGGACTACTTGAAGGCAACATTGCAGAAGCAAGTGCTGAAGGCCACATTCATAAAAGAGTTGACATACCTAAAACAGTCTGTTGAATTGTACAGAGAGGCGTCAGGAGACCTTAGATTCATGGTTATGTTAGAAAATTGCCCTAGGCATGGGATAGTAAACTCCTTGGTCTCTGTAAGCTTGATAAGAGGTGGAGTTGCTTTTTGTTTTCCTATTCTAAGGCCTTTTGGCATGGTTTTGGGCATTATTGTTTCCCCAAGATCAATAACTGTGAAAATCAAGCTCTGTTGGAAAAGCCACAGAGAAGCAGAGACTTCTTAGTGAGAAAACAGCTTTACAATGTGGAGTTGGCATACATTTTACATTTTTATCGAGTGTGTATTTACCAATTAGTCAGCAGCCTGAGCCAGTGGATTTAATGAACTTTGTGTGATTTATGCATAGCTTTTATTAATTGTGCCAATAGGGATAAACATTGGATACAAATAGATGCAGATGTCTTGCTTCTTTCTCCTTTAAGTGATACTATTTCTTGTCATTAAACTACTTTCTTTTTATCTACTCTTTGTGTTAGAAAGTGATCATTTCTTACCTTCCATTCTACTGTCCTTCCAAAGGCAAGGCTCAAAACTTTCACCGACATATTCTCACTGGTCTGGGCTATGCCCATGGCCAGTACAGAAGTTCAGAGAAGAAAGCATTTTCTCCGTCTCCCCTTTCTCCCATCATTGGAATGTACATTAAATAGTAAATAGGCCACAGAAACAGAGAGCATGTGAATGACTTGAGCTCCTGGTAATTTGAGTAGTCAGAGAAAAAGGGGGCCAGCACCTGGCTTTCAATCTCTGCCTGAATGAATATTTAACTACTTTGTGTAAAGTGGGACACTTTCAACAAATGAGGCTGAGAGAAACCTACCTAAGAATATTTTCTAAACCAGCAGTTAGGCTACTCTCCTGAGAAGCATGATGTTTGGGTTCAGGTCCCTGTACCAAACCACTTAAAGGAGGCGCTTGAAGCTACATCTTTCACAATCTAAGAACATGGCCTAATCACTGAGTTTTTGGATATCAGGGGTGGCAGCATTACCTCCTCTGTTTTGGGGAAGGAGTCCCCTTGTGACAAAATCAAAATGTTTTGTTTCTTGAGATGCCAGAATGAATTCTTTCAACATCTCTGAAGTTTTTTCATGTTATTTCAGCTGAAACTGTTAGTTAATATGACCTGAATTCACACACACACACAAAAAGTTTCTGTTGCCCTAAAATTCCAGTACTAGTGAGGGAACAAATTGATAAAAAAGAAGCCTCATTAACTTCTAACTCAGGTCAGACACTCTGCAGTTGTCTGGTTGTAGCGCTCCTGAACAGAGCGCATCAGTGGCTGTGCTTTATGGGTTTTATTGGGATGCTTCCCTTCCACATAGGTGGAAGTTCCTCCACTTTAGAAGTAAGGAGGACTGTGATCTTGAGTACCCAGAACTGAAAGAAGATTTAAATTACCCTGCTGCAGAATGCTAATGGCCAAAAAGTAAGAACACCTTTCAGAAATCTTTAGGCACTTTCATCCATTAAATGCCATTTGGAATCTAACACAACTAAATACCAGGCTATTTTTAAATATAAAATCCCTTATGCACACTGGCAAGTGTAGTGAGATCATTTTATTGACTTTGTCTGCTACTTCAATAGTTTCTTATCTTCAAATGGCATCTTTTGATACCATCCAAAAAAAACCAAAACCAGAATCCAAAACATAGTCACTTCTTGTGACATCATTGACTTTTCCCCCTCATTGAATATGCACAATAAGCACATTTTTTCTGATGGTCTAAGTTAAATTGCCAAAATTCTATTTTTATTAGATATTGGAAATATGTTAGAGTGCCATCATAGTTACACTTTGGCAGCAGAAGAGTACTTCTTACTCACAGGTTTGCCCTAAAGTCTTTAAAATTATAAAATAAAATCATAAGGATTTTTGGGTTTGACCTTCTGCTTCTATGTGAAGGACAAACTTTGCCATCTCTTTAGTGGTGTGCTACATGATAGGACATGAAATATTTACTTCTGACTGTTTTCATTCTAGAAACAAAACTAGAAAAGGTAATCAGCTGTGCTCTCTCAGCTCCATGGTCCCCTTGGACTCTCTCTAACCTTGGTATTTCACTGAACTCTGACGAGCTCAACCTTCTTGTGGCGAGCCCAGGTTCCCAGCTAGAGTTTGGGCACTCACGTCTTTCTAGAACAGTGGCATAAGCTACTGCTGTTTCTTGTAAAAGGGGAGCAATGTATTGTGGAGCTCTTCATAGTAGGGATTACTCTCTCTTCCTCTCTGTGCATTCAGCTCCAGTGAAATAAGTAATGATAATGTTTAGAACGTCACAATTAGACATCTGAATTTAATACTTCAGCAGAGATAATTGGGAAATGCATCCCTCGTGTTCTGTGTGTGGTCAAACAGGTATCCTAGTCCTGGCTGTCTGCAGCCATGGAGGGAAGAGGAGGAGTGGAATGAAGACATTGGCCCTTTGCTGGCACTGTCAGGTGGGACAGGCACCTCCTCCTTACAGGCCACACAGCAGCTCTGTAGCCAGCCTGCACGTATCCTACTCTGCAAGGGTTTATGTTGAAACCTAGTAACTGGAGTCCTTTTTCTCTGAAAAATAAATACACAAAACATGTAAAGCTAAGACTTCATATGCCAAAACAGCTACCTATTATATTTTGTATCTCTGCACAAACTTTCCAGATGAAGTCCTAACAGCAGAGACTGAATTGCAGAATGCAAAAAAAAAGTATGATAAGTGTAGTTAACCTCTCCTATGTATTTCGCGAATAAAATTCTGTATAAATATTCTGTATAAATAATACTGTGAACAATGCTAACAAAATGGTGGAAGAATGGTAATTTGTTTTGGACAAACGTGTTATTGACTGAGAGTAAGAAAAAGGGATAGATTGCTAAAAATAACATTTTAAGGAATATTAGCGCCATGTTATAAGGACACACGTGGTCCTTGTTACGCAATGGGATACCACACTGATTTCATGGAAACTGCTGGCATGAATGAGCGTTTGCAGCAAAAACTGAAAATCTAGTTATTCTATATGTAGTGTTAGAGATAGTTTTCTTCTATTAATTTCCATCTTCAGAGAAGAAAAAAGTATCTTTAGTACCTCTTATTTTTGTGTCTGAATTTTGAAGTTGCTAATAATGCAAAATTACATAATTAAAAATGAAATGTGACAAGAGGGAGATAATGTCCTGCTCTACCTTGTGAAAGCAAACAGTGAACTGTAACTTAGGGTCCGCAAGTTATGTTTCTCTCCTTTTTTTCTACATTATAATTTAAATGCTTTTTAAAACTGATAGTCCTGTCAGTCTCTTTAAAGTAATTTATGTGGTTTGTACATTATTTGAAAATATAAATTTTGTTTATTATCTTCAATTTGGTTTTGTCCACCCAACAATCTCATATTCATTTAATTTAGATGATGAGCAGCTACACATTGATTCCTGCTCTCCATGAAAGCACAAGTTATTCTTACATTTGTTTTATTGAAGAACCTAGCATAAGAATTTTTTGTCAAAGGTTAGCCTTAAGTACTCTTACATATTATTGTGTGTTGGTAGAAAGTATATGGCTCTCAATTATCTCTGACTTAAAACTGCTTCATTAAGTGGTTTGAGTATTGTGTAGATAGACTGAGTGATGAACTTCAAAAATTTACTATATCATCTACGAGTGAAGAGAAATGCTGTTTCTCTCTGCCCATAGCCTTTTACTTCACAGTGTCCTTTAATAATGGGAATAATTAAGACAGTACTTTCTAAAGACTGGAATTAAAATTCTGCTGCAGATTTTCCTTTTAATTTTATTCTCTAAACCATGTTAATATCAAGGTGTTTTTCTGATACTTTCCAATTTTACCCGTGTACTCATATGCTTAGTGTTGGTGCTGGCTTCAGAGGAACTAGTTTTAGTAGGGAAGGTGTGCCCCCATGTTAGTGTTTTCAGGATATGAGCCTTCCTACTGTGACCAAGATATTTTCATTATTATTATGGCATTACTTCAGTTGGAGATGATGACTGTGTTCACAGCAGTAAAGCTGATTTTTAGGTTTTGTCTCCATGGGAAAGATAGTATAGAGTAAGCTGTAATATAAATTTATGATATAGCAACTCAATGCATGCCAGTGCTTTGCAAAACTGCTCAAGATAGATGTGAATCAGACCCCGGAGGCAGTATAGCTGGATGAGTGCAGTGCCGTGCCTAAGCTAATTAGTCCTACTGAGAAGTAGGATATGTTATGGAAGAGAGTTATGTTAATATGGCCATACTTCCTGGCTGTCCAAAGGAGAGAAATCAGAAGTGGCGCTCTGTGACAATAGGTACACTTGCAGTGCACCAGTTTGTTCATACTGCAATTCCATGGGGTCCTTTGTAGGTCATTCACACAAGGAATTAGCACACAGTGATTAATAAAGTGTTAATTCACAAACTTTGCATACTCTGCAATGCCCACAGACCCAAGTACAGAATCAGGACACAGATTTTGATGTTATATCACAAGCTACTCTAAAGGATTGTACTATTCAATAGCAGCCAAGAATCCAGCATAGACTTGTAAGAGAGAGGTTGAAAAAAACCAAATATCTGGAGTAATTAGGAGGTGAAAAACATATCCAAATCAACTCTACAAAAAAAATCCAGAAATCACTTAACCTGTATTTTCTGGAGTGACAAGAAATTCCATGTACCTGCACGGTACATGGAGGAGCCTGATTTTCCTGAAGGGGTAAGCTGTGTTTAAAAATTAATCTTTCCAGTGCCTCATTTCGAACCCTGAAATCAATGCTCATTTTGCTAAAGAAGCGTTCATCAGGTTCTGAGGAATAAAATGTCATCAAAGTCACTTGAATTAGTCATGTATTTATGAGAGAAATAAAGAATCGAACTAATTCTGTAGCATTTACCATTTTAAAAAAGTATACTCAAGTACGAAGATTGTGTTCAGAGGGGAATATAATCAGCGAGCTGATATATTAATGCAAGCTGTGCCCCGTTAAGAACAGTGATTTTAGAACAGAACAACATCCTGTCCCATAGGCAAGTCACTGTAATACCAACAGGTCAGCGTACTTTATTTGTGTATGTGCACATACGTGTACATCTTCCTCTGCCCCCATGAGCAGAAATCTTCACCAAAATTTTCCTTAGAAGCATTTCAGAAAGACTGCATGAAGATTACACATATTCTGTGTGCGTTGCACTCCCCAAACTCTTATTACAGGTAGTGTTGCCAGGTGCCATGAAATACACAGCTTAAATTTGCTATGTTATTACTGAGATCCCAGGGTTGGAATTCTTTGCAGGCCTCCCTCACTTTTCTTTGAAGATCTCTCCTACATTTTCTGAATTTACTTTGGTATTACTGAACACTCCAATCTACTACTTCAGGATGAAAGATAAGGAACTTCACCACTGAAAATGATGAGCCTTTATTTTTATATGTGTTTAGCATTCTTCCACTAGACTCATAGTGAGTTGATCTGGATTTGGAAGTAGTACAAAGAACACACCTAGATGCTTTTTCACAGGTTAACAGACATCTTTAAAGACTGAAGATTTTTTTCTACTCCTGCTTATTTTTCAAAATCTGATATTGACTGAATAATTTGCTTATGCTTCTTCAGTTTCTCTTTCAAAATAATCCTTCAGAATTAAGTGGCCTGAGCTTGAATTGTAGATTTCTTAGCTATCACTAATGGAGAGTCCAAGTAGCACTTAACCCCTTAAAGAAATGGGTTGCTGTAGAACTTAGGTCAGCAGCATTACTTTCCTTTATCTAGCCAAGATACCTCCTTTACTTCCAACATTTACAAATGTTAGGCCAAAGTACTGTAGCAACACCAGGAGGCAAATATCTGACTAGTGATATTTTTACAATCTTCAGTCAAGCTTGCTTTCATACCTCCTTTAAAAGTTACTGCTGCCAACTACCTTGAATTCAGAAAAAGACCTTCTTTCTTAATGAAGAAATCTACTGAGAGTTTTATCTTGGGCTTCTACCATTTATTCTTTGAAATATATGCTGAATCTGCTACACTCAAATTTGAGATACTAGTTGTATCAATATGGACCCATGGTTTCAAGCCTTTAGATATGCAAATTGTGTTTCTGTAACGAACAAAACCTTAGAGACCATGTTGTTGTGGTTCCACAGAGCCTTTATTGCGCCTCATCATTATGCTAAATTAATACAAATTTCCTCTGTGTCCAGAATTCAAAGTCAATCAAGTGGCTTAATCTCTGAGGGCATGGGATAAAAATGCTATTATTACAGTTTGGAAGAAGGTGAGGGATTACCTTTAAATGTATCCAGGCTATATGCTACAACAGCAACTCTGAAACACAGACCATTATGAACCACATCTTTAATAGAGTGTGAATTTACAGATTGCCTCCTGCCCTACTTTTAAACACACAGACTAGCTCCCCACAATTGTAAGATGCATTTTTGGCAAATTCAGTAGTTGGCTCTGTAGAGAAGTAGTATTAGGAAAGTATTTGTGATTTGTTACTCTTCTTTAATGCACTGAATGTTTTGACTATTTTTAAAAGTTAATCTCAGTGTTTACTTTTTATATTTGTTTCATCTTTTTCCCCATATGCTTTGCTTTTCTGAACTAGAATCCACAAGGTGAACCAGTGCCAAGTGTCCAGTGAGTTTTCTGAGGCATATTAGCACGAGATGCAGCTCTTAAGATCCACAATCTGCTGTTTGAAAACTTGTATATTAGTAGCTCCAAATGTGCTTTGGAGACTGTCTCTAAAATTGATGATACTTTCATATTATTGTAGTAGTTTGAAAGCAAAACGGGTGAGAGGCTCCAAGTCAGAAATACAGTCTAATGAGAAGAAAAGGGAAAAAAGATAAAATAAAATAAACACAATAATACAAAAAGACCACTAATAGAGTCAGAATAGAACCTGAGCAGGGTGATGGAAGCAGTCCAGGCAGGAGTTGGTCTTCCTGAAGCAGAGATCTCGTAGACAGGTCTGGTAGCTCTGGTCCTCTGGGAATCCAGTGAGTGAGGGCTGCTTGTGCTGTCCCAAATCCCAGCTTATATCCAGGTGAGAAAGCTTGGCTCCTCCACGTGGGCGGAGCATCTCACAATGGGATGATGAGTCATGCAGTGGGTCCTTGATGGCCCATTAAAGAGAGACAGCTCCCATAGGGAGTTATCTGTGAGTCATGCACAAGGCATTGATGGGCCATTAACTGAAGGTACCCAGAGGGAGGGGGGCCTGGGAAGAGCACTGCTCCAACCATTGGATTCATCAGGTAATGAGGATGGTGATAGAATACTTTGTGCACATCCTATACTACAACCCAGGACAGTTATTTAGGATTTGTACTTTAAAGTTGCCAAAGCTATTTATTTAATCATATTGACTAAATCATCATCATCTTTGAAGAAATAGCTGCCATCTTATTGTACAGAAGTATCATGAGTTGCTCCATTGTTGATGTTGTGTTTATGAGATTTTTTTTAATAGCTTTTGTTTCTGAGCAATTCTGAAAATTTCTCATACCTCCAACATGGTGCATGGTTTTACTTAGGACGACAAGGAAGGACAAAATATTCACTTGAGATGCTTTCTAATCCTATTTTCTTTAACCTCAATAAATAAATAAATGGCATCAAAGGTCTGAGTCCCAACCATGGCATAATGCTGAAGAGACAAGCTTGCACCATGGCAAACCTCTGAGCACATGATGCTTGTGTAGGTGTCCCTAGGGTAGGTGTTTCTACTTTAGCACTAGTACCTCAGATAAAAACTCATAGAGAAGGGAAAATGAGGCCTGTGCAGAATACTGAAGAACTAATGGCTTTCCTTTTTCATTTTTGCACAGAATTTCAGCTTTGGCCTTCAAGAAGCTCAGGCTGATCTGGTGCACTGCTAGCAAAGTGGCAAGTGTCATACAACCTTCCTGCCAGAAACAGTTCAAGTTGATCTTGAAATATTTTTACAGTAAAGATTCTGGTATTTGCCTTGTGAGAAGTTACCCCAGCCTTCATTTCAAGTGCCTCTAGGGATTTTTTTCTGCTTGAATTTATTTATTTTAAGTTGCTCTCTTTCCTGGTCATTTGAAGAGGGAAAACCTAGGGTATGGTACAAAAGTAGGGCAAGCAGTGATATTTACCCAGTATGCTCTCCAGCCAAACATGGTTTGTCAGTCGGGGATGTCTTGATCTAGAAGTGATCTCTTCGTATTTAACTGCTCTCGGTAGCCTTCTCTGCTGTGACGTCCTTCATTAACTTGTACTGATCATACAGCATTGCTCAAACAGTGGGAGAGACATCACTTAGCTCACATGACATGGGAGAGATTTTTTATCACCTGGTGGCTATTGTATTAACCAGGGCCTCTAGAACTAGGAAATAGGCTGTGATACCTAGTAATTCCAGCATACTCAGAATGACCTGGTTTTCATCAGTAACTGTCTCTTCTGAAAAGATCACAAGCCAACGTTATTGTGGGATGCATCCTCAGCAGCATGGCCAGCAGATCATGGGAGGTGATTCTGTGCATCTACTCTGCTCTTGTAACAGCCCACCTGGAGTGTTGCATTCAGCTCTGGGTTTCTGAGCACAGGAAAGGCATCAGTATGTTGGTCCAAGTTCAGAGGAGGGCCACCAAGTTGACTATAGGGGTGGAGCATCGCTCCAGTGAAGGAAGGATGAGACAATTTGGACTGTACAGCCTGGAAAAAAGGTGGGTTTGGAATGACCTAACTGCAGTCTTCAGCACCTAAAAGGGAGGCTCACAAGAAGGATGGAGAGGAACTTTTCACAAGGAAATGGAGTGTCAGGGCAAAAAGAATGGCTTCAGACTGAAAGAGAATATGTTTAGATTAGATGTGAGAAAGAAATTCTTTATTCTGAGGCTGGTGAGGCCCTGGAATAGGTTGTCCAGAGACTCTGTAGATACCCCATCCATGGAAGTGTTCATGACCAGTCTGGATGGAGCTCTGAGCAACCTGATGTAATGGAAGATGTCCCTGCCCATGTCAGGGGGAGTTGAAACTAGATGATCTTTAATGTTCCTTCCAACCCAGGGCATTCGGTGATTCTATGAATTAACCAAAAACTGCCACAATCACCTTGGGTCAAGTTTGAGAAGGAAAAGAAAAATAATGATCAGTTAAGTTTTCTGCGTTGTCCAGAAGTAGTTTCTGCCCTTCGGATGGTTTGGCATGAATAATTTTTCCCTGAAGTTACAGTTGCATTTTTGTAAACCTCTTGGACTTGACTAATTGACACACCTCAAGGACCTGCTATTAGATGTTATTATGTGCAGGGCTTATAAGGGCTTCTGTATATTCAACATTTAAGAAGACATCTTCAGGACCATACTTGTAGAAATGTGCTGTTTGCTGACAGGTTTGAATCTTACCTGTATTAGTCACTGATAGTTTCATTCTTTGGTATGCTTTGTTTAATCTCTGCCTTTTCCCTCCACAGTCAAATCACTCACAATAGAAACTGAAAGAACTGACAGTTACTGAAGGATCAGAACTGTGTTGGAAAGAAAAAAAACAGCAAAAGCCAAGATTCTAACTATTTATGGATCTTGTTTCCCAACAAAGTGCATCTAAAAGCCATTGTCTCAGGGTTCAGAGACAGATAAATGATTGATTTCACATAAAATATTTGTTGTTCTAATTACAGTGTCATCTGGGTCGTTGGCAACAAACAGATGCAAAAACAGCCTTTACATACCATCTTGAAAAACTTATGATTTGCTTAGTGTGCTTTATAATCTAAAGCATATGGCTTTGCACATAACTGCAGTATCCAAAATGAAGCCGTACGTAATGAATCACTGGGTGGAAGAAAATGCATTGCTTCTGTTACAAGTTCTTTCAGTGTGTGTATTCAAATGGTTCTGTTTAGCGTTATAAACAAAAGGATATGCTCACAGTTTCAGCAGTGTGTTACAGATTCTGGGATGCACATGACATCAAAGAGGCTACACTAATTTCCCTAGCAGTCTATGGCTCTTGGCACTATGAGCACACTCCATCTGAATAAACAGAATTCTAGTTCACCGCAATTGTGTGGGAGATCCAAGGTGATAGTGAAGCTTGGTTTTGTTTTGTTTTATTTTATATCTTTTTGTAGGAGAGGTATAAAATATCTTTTTACTCCTTCAGATTCCATGTGTTCAGTGAATCAAGTAACTACATTTAAGCTATAGACTACAAAACATTTGACACTGAAAATCATTAAATCTAATATATTATTCTTATGTAATGAAGCCAGGTAAGAGTTTTAAGTGTACTGGAGTTGCTAAGGATTAATCATTCCTTCTAAGCATTTATATATATATATATATATATATATATAAAAATTAGTTACCATCCTTTCTATTAGCGGCACTTATGTAAAGATTCAGTAAGATACTTTGTGAGTTAGCAAGGGCTGAGGTCTTGTAACTCCTCAAAGCACATCTGATTTATTGTTCTTTCCATGCTTGCTTGTCACTAGCAGCATGAAGAGTGCCAGCTCCTATAAATATTCCTGGACACTCTTATGTACAGGAAGGGGCCAAGGCAATTTGGTGGCAGGAATGGTTCCCATCATACTAGATCTCATTGTATCAACAGAATAAATGGCCTTACTGAACATTTGTGGACATCTGAAGCTACTGGTAGGTAAGCATGAAATATTCTTGAGAGAATTACAATTTTTAATAGTGTTATGTCAATATGCCTCCAGGCTCCTGATGTTACTAGATTAATTTAATCCTCTGATGCCAGAACATAGGTTCTACTGCTTCACATTAATGATTTTAATTCCCTTTTCTTTTTTTCCTTAGTTTCTCAGTACCTTATTTAATCGCGGGGATTTTTTGTCTCTTTCTTCTTTTCTGTAGTTTTCTTCTTTCCCTCTTACTAACCTCAGAAGGGAAAAGAACATAATGGAGACATACCTTATTACTCAAGTCACCAAGGAGTCTTGCTCTTTATTCTCTCCTACCCTGGGTTCTTGTCTATTGGTGTGCATTATCCTGTACTGAGGTTAAAATTTTAGAGAGACAGTGTGTTTATTTCCTATCAGCCTCCCGCATTTTTTGCAGAACAACATAATATAATTGAATAGTATGTCGCATAGACACGATAAATTCATTATTTCCGAATGAAGCTGCAGATCACAGTAGGTGTTTAGTGAAGCCTATTAGACCTCTTATCCTGTTCTTGTTTCTGATACTTTTCTAGTTGGTAGCATTAACAGGCAATGTACAAATACCCTGTGATGTGGGCTGGGTATCTCTTAATGTGTGCTCATACTAAAGTCACATTGACTGCAGCTTAGTACAGGGCTGTGCAGGATAGTTCTACACTAACAGAACTGAGTATGGCAGGCAGATGCAGCAGGAGCTCAGTGGGTACTAACTGCTGGACTATTCACTCTGCTTCCCAGGCACATCTTTCATTTTACTCCCATTTTGCACTTTGCTCCTATTTTTTATGTAAGTATGATATGAACTTGTGCAAAGGGTGGAGAATAATGGCAATGGAAAGGGAAGAAAATAAATTTGTATGAATACTCATAGCCAAATAGCATTGTGTGCCCTTTGTAAATCACTCTTTTAAAAAATAAAACTGAAATAATGAAAATCATGAAGTCTAGTTAATTTGCAGCCATTTTTACTGCATAAGTCATGTTCCGTCAGTCACATTTAAAACTGATATGAGTGGGACCAGAATCATTAGCCCCTTGAGTCCTCTCCTTGAACAGACTTGCATAGCACACGGGAAGATGTAGCTGCTCCTTGAAGTCAACATGCTGCACATTATTATCCACTAGCATCCAGTCCAGGAGGAGAATGTATATTATCATTGTCTGTGAAGTCATTTCTGCATTTGCCTAAGACTTCAAGAGGAAAAGCGAAGTTTACTTGCTGCCTTGAAAAATGATTCAAAACTGGAAACTTGAAAACATAAAAATACGTATAAATTATCAAAGGAGAACAAAGACAAGTTTTTCCACAAAAGTCTTCTCCCCAGGCTATAACAATGCTTTACATAGGCATGATCAATATATCCAGGCTTGAGAACCAAAGTCTTTTGGAATAAATTAGACTGGCAGGAAAAGAAACAAACAAAGAACAAATTAACATGATTTTAAACATTGCTTAAATTTTCATGAATGTAGACCTTGAGATGTTATGATGAGATCCCATGAGTCTGTGCTAATATTTGCTTATAATTAAGGGTTGCACTTTCATGTTTCGTCTGATATTATAGATTGGAAATCAGCTACATGCTTACTATTTTTCTTGGTCATAGTGATTTCTCTACTTTTTTTGCTTACACTTCTAATAATATATATGATTCCTTAAATGCCCCCATTACCTTTTCTTTAACAAGCTGCCCCTTCTTGTACTCTTTGTTTGAGTAATTAGGAAAAAACTACCCTTCCGGTGATACTAGGTTTGTGTTTGCTTATAGCAGAAAAGGAGACAAGACTAACCCCTCCCAAACCTGCTTTGGGTAAATAGCTTCAGAAGGAAAATGAGTGTACTCAGCTTGACTCCTCGGTATGTGTCATGGTGGATGAAGTCCCTTCAGCAAGGGGATTGGCAACACAGCCTCTTTGGGGCACTGATGCATTGGCAAAGCACCCTTGTGCATTCCTTGCAAAAAAAGTAAGATGTCAGCCAGTGTTAAGAGCTCCAGATGTGCTGCACCACCCTTAAAACAATCTGATTCACATCAATTTATTTTCAAAGTTCGAAATGCAGTTAAGCTGCTTCCTCACCATTTCTGTGCAAAATTCTTCATATAGAAAAAACTAGCAATGTGTGACAAAATTTTCCAGCATCAAGAGGGTTTTGAAGCAAGAGTTTAGTCATTAAGAGTTTATGGAGACCCTAACTTTGTTTCAGCAAGCACAATCTGTGACTCTGTTCCTCTGACATGGCTGCCCAGTGCCTGGTACCCATGCTTTTGATACTGGGATAATCAGGACAATAAGGACATCTAAGATGAGATCTTCACTGAATATCAAATTAAGTCATTCTTCCCCATGGGAAGTCATTACAAAAATACATTTTTGTCACTGCTGTTTTTAAAGTATTGGTCAGGGCCCAAATCCTAGATGGCAAAGTCCATGTGTCAGTGCTAAAGAGCAGTTTGAAGTCTTTTGTTAAATCTTACTGTTTGGTAGTTTGTGCATTTCTGGAAGAGTCCTTTGGATTTATGGAAAGGATGGATTTTTAAACAGAAAACCTTCTAAATAAGTTAAGATATAAGAAATGTGCTAATCATCTCCAAGCCAAGAGATGTCATAAAAAATGTCAGTATGATGGATATGATGGCTAGTTGAAGAAAAATATTTCCATTTCAGCTATAAGAAAACAAAGAAGAGGAATCACGTGGAAATTCAGAAACTATTCCCAGAATTTAAAAGATCAATACAGGTCTTCTGCAGACTGAGACTTCTGATAAAAATCACATTAGAGAAATTAATTCTTGTTAAGCTAGATGTGATCTGTATCACATCTTCAATAGGTTTTAACTTTTGCTTAAGTCAAAATATGCCTTTTCTAAAAGCTTCTAGTCACAACCTGAGTTTCCATCATACTGGTAAATATTTTTTCTCCTAACTGATTGCTTTCAGTATGTGCTGTGTTTCTGGTCAAAATTTTCTTCTGCTTCTGACCGTTAGTTAGTGAGACTTTTCTTTTGAATGTGAAAAACCCTCCACCTTCTATATAGGGGTTTACACTTGGCTTCAGATCACTGCTTCACCTTCTTTTGAAAAGAATGAAGTAGAACAGTCTTATATTTCTCATCATGTGGCAGATTTTTCAGAGTTCAAATTGTTCCTGTTCTCAAAACATTCTGCCCTTAATTGCATCCACTTTAAAATATTTCTGTACTCAACAATGAAACTGTTTTTCTGTTTCTGTTGAGTAGTCTTCTCTTCTTTGCACCCAGTCTGTTTCATATTCAACTGAATATCTGCAGTTCCCAAGTCTCTCCTGGAGACACTGCTTTCCAACTGTGTAATTCCCAGTTCATAAAAATGTATCTTGAATGTTTGACTTCACATTTACTTGAAAAAATTATCTTTTTAATCTGTGAGCTCTACAAGTCCTGGGGTTTTTTGGTTTTTTTTTTGTTTGGGCTTTCATGTATGAAGGAAATAAAAAGGATAACGAACAGTGGTGATAGAGGACTAAACAGACACACCATCAGTTTCTTTACTTATAAATACTTTCTATTCCAACAGATTGATCCTATAGCCAGTTTCTATTTCCCTTCGCTATAAGCCACATCAGTTTTGTGGTGTCTTTAGGGAAACATCCACGTGAACCTGCTCACCCTCTTGTCAGCCTTTCTGAGCTCAAGAGAGTTGAGGATGCCCAGACCTCAGATACCCTACACTTACATCAGCTGACATAGTGCACTTGGCAGAAAGCATTTTGCCTGCTCTCTGTTATTTCTGCTCTGCAGTAAGGGATTGATCAAATAAGAAATTGTAACCTAAGGAATTTCTGTGCTCAGAGTTACAAGAAAAGATTTTCTTCCAGGCAAAAGGGGATCAGATTTCTTTCTTAAAAACTGGTGCTGAAGGACAACCTGAAGACAATGCATGTGTTCACCCTCTCATTTGGTCTCTAGAGTTACAGTGAACTAAGGAGCCTGGACATGACAGAGGCACGTGGCACAATTTCTGTGCAGTATAGACAATACCTTGTTAATGATACTGATGCTGCTACTATTGCTATTAAATTACAAGAGACTTTTTTTTTTATTGGTGGCTTATAGTTTGTCATTAAAGAAAAATATTTTAGAACAGCATTTAAAATGCCTATTCAGCTGCTGAGTGTTGAGCACATGTTAATACTATTTTCTCCAGATATGGTAGTTTATGATAAATGTTACCAGATTTTGTACTGTTCATGTAGTGTGCAACTAAGACAAATGGGCCCACTGAAAGGGTATTTCCTTTGGAGAACACAAGCTGCAGACCACCCGTAGGATACACAGAAATAATTAAGTGTCAGGATAAAAGAGTAGAGCAGAATATTAGTGACTCAGAATCCTAATGAATAAAAGACATTAAAAAACCCCAGCTTATATATATATATATATGTGTGTTTTGAAAAAAAAAGTGAAGGCCTCAAGAGTGCTTAGGGAAAAGGAAAAAAACTACCCCATCACATTATAGCACTGTTTAAAATATTTGTGTGCTGTGTTTTTACTTCTGGCAAGCTGCAGAGAGGTGTGTGAAATTATGCAAAACAGTGAGTAGCTGAGTTCATACCAGCTTCTTTCTAGAATAAAAAAGTCATGGAGAGGTATTCAAAAACTATATTGCTGCAAGAAAAAAATCAAATGGCCTCATGACTGAAAATACTTCTTGCAAAAATTGCAGACCCTGCTGTCCTGAGAGAAAGCTCTAAGATCAATTTGAGTAACTTTCAGGGCAGAGAGAGGCTAGAATGTAGTTATGACAGGTCGTCTGCCATATTTTCAGACTTCAAAGAGAACAAAATTGCATTTATATCCTATCTGAATCATTGTGGAAAAAAAAATCAAAGAAACAGATATTATTTGGGGACCAAATTTCCTCAGAAGTTTTTTCTGGTACAGCCTCTGCCTTGTCTGGTTGTATACAATACAGGCAAGTAGTAAAGGTTCTGGCTCAGCCATCACAATCTCTTTAGCAAAAATATAAAAGTTTACTTAACTTGAAAGTATAAAGTATTGAAGCATTAGGTATTAAATTAGCAAGCAGTGTGAGTGTATTACTTTAAAGTTTTTTTGTATTAGTGGATAAATATAACCTTTCTCTATAAAATTGGGTTTCAATTTTAGACCCAGCTCTGCAGTCACTTCCCTGGTGGTCATTTAGCCCACCATCCCTCCCAGGTCTTGTGATGGAATGGAACAAGTGCTCCTCTCCCACACACACATTACAGTTGCACACTGAGAGGAAATTAATATTTTTTAAATTTTATTGTTGAGCAGAAGAAAATAAAAGAGGGAAAATCTCTCAGAACAGTCTTTTGACTGAAAAGGCCAAAGTTCAAACGTCTCCTCTACCTCATTCAGATTGCAGGTACAAACTATAAGCCTGAGTGCATAATAAATCTCCTTTGTAATGCTACCTGCTCCTTAAGGCTAGATCTTGTCAATGGATTTGTGAGATTAGAGCCCTGCATCTGCAAAAGCCATATTAACTTCAGTTTTGAAGTGTTTAAAGGAATTCATGCTACTTGGTCTTTGTGCTGGCCTTTTGTACAGGAGCAAGTTCCTCATGCAGTATGGAATGCAAATGTATAAGATGCATATTTTTCCTTCGGTGCTGCCAAACCCTGTTTTTATTCATACTGTCACTAAAATAATTTTTACCAGACAGCTATAAGAAAAGTCAAAGGCATTGGGAGAATTGTTTGAAAAGTATATCACCTTTCCTTACCCCCACAATATCTTGTAGTAACTGACTTATCCTGAAAATAGTTACCCTGTAATCCAAGGTATGTACCATGGAAAATATCTGGTAAAATAGAATATAGCACACCATAATATCTTTTCTCCGTAATACTAAAAAAAACACCAAAAACAAAAAAAACAAACACCCTTCCTCCCCCAAAAAAACCTTAGCAAGCTGTTAGTTCTTTTTAGAAACCCTTCTAAAATACTTCCTTCATCTTTAAATTCTGCTTTCCAGATGACTTTAAGCAACTGTTTCTTTACAGCACATCACAAATTATATGAAGAAAGTGTAATTCCAAACTGATTCAGATAATCTGATTAAATGGAGAGCCATGTCAAGAAGGTAGCCTTTTTATATAAAGAAAATGATTATAATAGACTAAGCCTCATCAGTCAGGAGACTTTATTACTGTCTACTGTAGAAAAACTGTTTTGTTCCTGCTGAATGATACGTTCCTAGCTAGTCACAATATACCTCATTTCCTGCTTAGATAACAGAAGATATTAAGAAAGTGTGAAAGGAATAAGGAACTGTATGATACAGATATACAGAAGAATAAAAAATGTTAAAAAGTGAAAATTAAGTTCTGCATAAAAACTTGCATTTGAACTAAGTTTCAAAAGAGAAAGCAAAGATTCCCAAGTTTCTGTTTGCTTACTTTGGATAGAATAGACTTGCTATTAAATCCAGGACCAAATAGGACAGAAGAAAAGACTGTTTACAGACTAAAATGTGCTAAGACGTTCACAGCACCTGGCACAGCTTAAAACTAAATTGTGTTATCTTACTGTAGGTTCAGAAAACTCTCTTGAACAGAAGCTGAGAACACCTCGTCGACGATGTCAGCAGCCCAAAATGCTGAATAGCCCTGAGGATAACATGTACTATAACCAGTTAAATGTGAGTTCAAAGTGGCAATAAAGCTGTTTTACTGGCTTTGTTTCCAGTTAATAATTCTGTTATTAATACCTGTTTCAGCCCCTCCAGCCCCACCCCCACGTTCTTCTGCTCTCGTCTTGAACATGTGCTTATGCTCTTTATCTGTTGCTTTCATGTCAGGATGTCTGCCTTCACGGTGAATAATTGATGTGGTTTATCAAAGACGAGCAAGATGCATGCTTCATCAGGCTCACTTGAGCCCTTTGATCAAAAAAATTATGCTGTGACTTCTGATATTATCAGCATCTGCTTGCATTCAACACAAAATCACTTTGAATTAAAAATTAACGACTTGCTGCTTTGCTTTGACTGTGTGTTCTTGGCCCTCTCCACAGGGAACTCTAGAATATCAAGGGAGCAAGAGGAAGCCAAGAAAACTTGGGTAAATATCTATCTTCCTAGTTCTAAGCAACTGTAAACAGAAGAAGTCCTTTGTGATATTACAGAATATGCAAAACTTTCTAGAGAGGTTTCTAAAAATAAACAATTAACATATTTCTGTGCATTGACATTGGACATTTTCTACAGAAGCAAATGTAAAACTTGCATGTATTGCTGTCTGCAGACACTAGAACTGTTTCTTACAAAATATGCTCCCCAGCTCTCTCTGTGTACTGTTAGTACCAACAAAACAGCATTGTTCATATTTTTAGGTGTTTTTCACACAGTGAAAGGTGCCAGATGAAGGGTGTTGGAACTGAAGGCCTGTGACCTAGAACAGTGCCAGAAGCCCTGCCAGCCCCACAGCAGCACAGTCACAGTGGGCCTCTGTCTTCCTGGGGAGACATGTGAGGAGCTGACAGAGGCCATAGCACAAAAGAGTTGCTCCTTCTCTGTTAAACTGAGTCAGTTCTCATTGCTACACGAGCAGTTACCACCTGGTATAGGTAGAAGAAACTAGGCTGGCTCCTATACAATTGCCAAAATATTCTCTTGCCTGATCACATAGACCTGAGAGAACTGGTGGGTGCTTGGTCTTAGAGACACATTTAGTCCAGAAATTTATCAGAACCTTCTGTATTTTTTCCTCTGGTTTTTATTAATCTTCTGAATGTGACTGTATGAACAAGAGGTCTTTGAGTCAAGGTTAAAGCCTAAAATTTTGCATGACTGTGCAAGATTTAGTTTATTTTCTCTCCCTCCCCTCGTTTAAAAGTTTGTATTCTGGGAATAAAAGCACTAACATGAGACTGCAGTGCTCATCATACATCACAGAAAAATGAAAGCCCCTTGCTGTCAATAGGGCTTTTCCCAAAAATCGATGATGTAGTCTTTGGCTCATATTCACAGCAAACCATCATCTGAAATATGATACCAAAATCATATCCTACTTGTGGAACATACACAGACAAAAAGAGCCACATTGCTCAAATTAAATGCCCATTTGATGTGAATAGTTGCTCTATCATTCTGTACTCCGAAGCTGAAGGATGATATTGCATTTCCCTGATCCTCAGAACCATTCAGAATATAACCATAAAATGTAATAGGAGTTGGAATATGTATAAAAAGCTGTATCTTTCTCATCAAAGTTAAATTTTAACTTAAGGAGTGTTGTTTGTTTACTTTCAAGCCAAATCAAAGTACTGGATGGAGAGGATGAGTATTACGAATCATTGTCAGCTGTTGAATCTACCCCTGAAGATGACAGTTTTCTCAGCTCTCCATCTCCTCCTTCTTCAACAGATGTGTCTTTTGCTCAAAGCTGAATCTCACTCATTCTATTGACTAATATTGGTAAGAGTATTTTCGTGCTGATAAGCTCTTCCAGTTAACTTTGTTTATGTGTGTTTATATAATATAATAAAAATACCATGTTAGCTAGTTACTTTAATTCACTGATTTAGACCTGGGTTTGCAGCTGTACACTGTCACTTTTAGCTGTTTTTCTGTAAATAATGGTAGTAAAGGCGAGCAGCACTACCTGTATGTATTGATGTTGATAATGGACACATTTCTTTAGCGGCAAGGTTAGTGTATCTAATTCTGACCCCTTCTTTCCTGCTTCCCCCTCCCCCAGCTGCTGTTCCCACCCTGTGCCATCCCTTCTGTTGTGCTGGCACAACTGCTGGTAGAGCTGTGTGAAAAGTAAGAGCAAGGAACTGAACTGGATTAAAAGAATGCTCTACTAAAAATTTTAATTTGGGGTCATAGTGCAAATGTTTTGTATTTCATTAGACTGATATTAAACATCATCCTTTATAACTTTCTCTGCTGCGTATGGCTTTTGACACTAGAAAAATGGACAGAGTAAAATAATTTAAAATAGAATTGTGTCTCAGTTTACTTGCAAATAGTTTTCTTATGAATTATTAGTATACCATAAGTCTAACTCAAGGAATCCTTTCAAATATAAGAAGTAAAACAGTTTTAAGGCTAATGTTTCACACACTGCTTCATATAGTCATTGTGACTGAAACCATCATTATGACTAGTTATTCTTATTATCCATGCACATATTTAGTTTATTCCTTAAGCTGGATGTCTGGGCTTCAATGACTCCTCCATTTCCACAGCCCTCTTGTCCATAGCAGGGGGGACAAAAAGTTCTCTGCAAATTTTTCTGCTTGCTTTTCACTCCTTTGAAAATCCTTAATGAAACAGTATGTGACTTTCTACCGAATACCGAGATTCTTTGACAGTTACTGTTTCCATGGCAGAAGCTGACTACTTCACCTTACTCTTTTATTTCTGGTTCAGAAACAATTTTGATCTGTGACCATTCTTCTCTTCTTTTCCAGACAAACTCTTGTCAAAGACTTTTGGAAATAAAACGTTCACATTTACTGCCTTACACATTTGCTCAAAGTGATTTTTTTTCTTTTTTGACAAACCATACTGATTAAATCTGACCACATGTTTTACAGACTTAGTTATGATCCTTGTTTTTATCTCTACTCCAAAGGGTTTACCCTGATCTGTGCTAATAGGTGCACCTCACACCATTCCTTAATACATAATTTCTCACTAACAGTGTTCACTGACATCGTCTTTTTTGACCACAGGACAAGGAAAGGTGGCATGAGAATTGAAACCCAAGTGCAGTCACGATATCCCTAAACCAGAATAGGGTTCAAAAGAAAAGGTAGTGAAATAGTTCCACAAAAGCTTTGTTTCCCCTAACAAACACAGAAATTAAGCTAGGTGGGGCAGATGAGGATGAGCAAAGGATTCCAGGAAGAAAAATTCTTCAGTCATTCTTCACCCAAAATGTGAGGGAAGGTTGAGGCTGGAAGTTACAGTCCTGACAGACACTGAAGTCTTTCAGTTCACTTCTCATTCTCCTCTGATGTACATCTAGGTAGGTGTAATTTAAAGACCTTTAAGAGCCTTTGAAATTTAGGAACTTAAACAACAGAGAATTGGTGAATACCTGCAGATGAACTAATGGCATTAAAAAATGCAGCACAAATAGAAATGGCAACTAATATGAATGCATGTGTACAGATCAGTTTCTTTACATTTTCTCAAAATGTAACAAGAATGAGTATATGTTATGAGAAGTCATCAAAAATTATGTCACTTTTCCTATGGAATGTATAAATTCTCAGTTACTTTGTAACATCTCTGGATGGAAAATAAGATTTTTTTAAACAGTCAAGTTACATATTTTACTCTTCCATTGGCATAGAGCACGGAGAGTTCTAGCAATATCCTTCTTTTTGAAAACTAGGTGGGAAAATAAGGCTTTATTATTACTGCAATTCCCATCATTATGCATAGTTAAGAGTTTATCAATTGTTTTAATTAAATGACAGTGAGGTTTCCAGGTAGATATTATGTCACCTGCCTAAAACCAGCAGTTCACCTTACACTGAGTAATTACTCTGAGTAGTCAAGTTCATAAAGAAGTAAGGGAAAGTGAAAAATAATATGTAATTCAGGGAAGTACTTAAGCCAAAGCCGAAGTCCCATTGAAATCAATGAAATTTTGGCACGTGATTAAGTGCTTTGCTGAATGGGGGCTCGAGTTAACAGGAGCAGCTTCAGAAGGTTAAAGAAAAAAGCACAGGCAAAATGCAAAAACTCTGTAAGTACATCCTTAGGTTTCTTCCTTTTTCTTCTTCCAATTGTTAAGCTCATATCAATCTCAGCCATCAGAAATGGGCTTCAAAGAGATTTTAAGCAGTCTTTAATTGCACAGAAAAGGTAGAATACAGCATTTTCCTTGTTATATGCAATGCTTCTATCTACATCTGCTATACTTTTTCAAATGAGTTAATGTCACTAAGTTCTTAGCTAAACACTGCGCACGAAGTCTGTCTGTGTATTTTATTCTTTCCTAACTTACCCCCTTCCCTTGTTTGTTTGCACTTCATCCTCAGCAGATGACCCTGTGAGGTGGTTTTCTCTCATCCTGATTTTAAAGCACATGTATGCCTTTCGATTATTAGAAGCCTTGCTGTAGAGCCAGGCAGTCACACTAAGACTGACCAAAGAGTTGAACTTCTGTTATCATATTGACAGAAGTGTGTGTTTGGGTGGATTGATTTGTGTGTGAACGGGAGTACAGCAGATATTTGTCAGTGTGATGATCCTGGTCAGTGGAAGCATATCAACAAAAATTGCTTAGGTTTTCTCATTTGGCTTTCATAGCATTGAAGCATTGTTATGATTTATTTCCTTTCATGTATATTATCCTGAAATATTAATGCATTTTGCTTAATAGTTCATCACATATCATGTTCTTAATATTTTATAAAAGTAGAAAGTTTAAATCCTGTTAGGAAGAAGAAAATTTCTTAGACAGTGTGTAATATATTAAACAGTTTTCAGCAGATGGGAGAGAGAAAAGGATGAAGCTCAACAAGGGATTTTAGTAGATTTCTTCTGTAGACCTTAATGGTACTAGAAACTGGTTCTTGCTAAGGACAAATTCTGCCTTTCAGTTATGGCAGCTTAAAAACTTGTCTCTGTGCCAAAAAAAAAAAAAAAAATCGGGCAGGGAGCTTTTGGAGATTAGCCCCTTTCATTTGGTAATTTTAAATGTGCTTCTGACTTAAACATTTACATCACTTTAGTAACATAAAGGGACCTGAGAATAGGAGTAAATTGCAGCCATCTTAAATTTGCCCTCAATGTGACCTCCCTCACCCATGCACTGTAAGAGTTGTGGAAAGGGCTTTTGTGCGCTGAAGGTCTTTTAAGTGGCCCCTATCAGACTATCCCGGGACTTGTTACATAGAAGCTTATAAAATGTGTCTGTAAATTATGAAACTAGGTGCTGTTACCTGGTTTGTATCTTATAAAAAATTGATGTCAGAACGGGATTTGAGTCCCAATTTTAAAACTTTTTAAAAAAATCTAAATTTTAAATTTAAAAACTTTTTAAAACTATAATTTAATGTTTATCCCCTTCTGTTCTAAGAGTTATAAGTATATAGGAATATTGCTTTTTTGTTGTTGTAAAATAGCAATGACATATCTCAAGTCTGTTAATTTTATTCCTTTTTTCATTGTCTTGAAACAGAAAGATAATTTGGAGAGACAACAAATCTCTGGCATTTTTAAATGCCTTCAGGTTAACCAGATAAATACAGTGCATACAATTGAAAACAATGCCGTATGGCACAAAAGTATCCTCCTATGAGAAATGGGTAAGTGGTTTTAGTATAGGTGTATGCACGAGACATGGCACGTACTAAACTTATCCATCCTGCATTTGACTCTGACAACAAAATGTGAGAAGTAATGTCAGTTTTGTTGTTAACACTAGAAATACATTTCGATAACACACCTTGTCTTTAACAGACTCACCCTAGGAGGAGTTGTAGCAGAATGCATACTTAACAGAAACTGTTTCTGCTTGACAACAAAGCAATTCTCCCAAACTGACAAAAGTAACACAGGGTGCTGTGAAAACCAAAGGCTGGGGAAAAGCCCTCTAGGACAGAACTCAGGGAGAGGCTTTGTGTCTCATTTGTGATGGGCACTGGAACAGATGAGGAAGAACGTTGACAATTCATAATAGAGCATTGTGTCTTTAAATACACAGGCTGATGCCTAACTCCTCTTAATAGATTTGTCAAGAGTTATTGGATATTATTTTATTACCTGTATAAATCCAAGGCCATCCAGAACAGTAAATATATACGTTTTGTTATCATGGAACTGTTCATTGTAATATTCATGCTGTGATGCTAAAGGACATAGGAGCAGATAAGTGAAAAGCATATCTTGGAGTAATGTTTCCAGAAACCAGATTACATATTATTGATCAGGCCAGTAATAGATAAATCCCTTGCATTTGTTTGGCAGGCTTATTTTTTAACTGAATTGCAGAGAGATATTATTTTTTCAATAATTTAACTAGGATTTTATAATACAGTTTGCAAATGGAGATGGCAAGTAGGTAGATCAACATGTGTGTTTTTTTCTGCAAAAGATCTAAGCCTCATTTTATGATCAATTACCAGTGAAAATCTCAATCTCTAAGGTGAGGTGATACCACCATAACAAAGACTGGATGTCACCCACTGGACTGCAGTTCAGTGCTGGGAGGCAGGCTGGCCTGTCACAGCTGTTTTCAAAAATTGTTATGCTACTGATCATGGCAAGTCTCTGACAAAGACCTATCTAAAACTGGAATAGTAGAACTGCAGAACTAGGGTCCCCATGCTGTGTAATGCACTGTGGAGATGGTTGAGGCCAGGAGAGGGGTAGCAGAATCTGGAGGTGCTGGTGGAATGGATCGTCAGAAAGGTGGGTGCTGGAGCACCGCAGTACAGCATTGCAGTACGGCATCGCAGTACAGCTGAGGAATGGTGATATGGAGAAGCTATGTTGGGGCCCTTAGCAAAGAGAAAGGAATGGACAGGGGGAACTTCCACAAAATCGTGTGACATGGTTTGTTTAGTGATTTTTGGTTTTTTTGTTGCTGTCCCTGTTATAAGCAGTAAGTTAACACAGTTCTGCAACTGGAGAGATTATGTAAAGAAACAGAAACTTTGAAACAGAAACTTTTAGTTTTGTAATTTTTATTACCCCAGGAGTGAGCATTTCATTCTTGTTCTGTAGGATTAGTTTGATGGAAGTTTACATCCAAATTCAAAGGTAAGTGCTGTACTTAATGCAGACACAGACTTAATTTATTTGATTAAATTGACCCGTTAGAAATGATGTTTTGAAAGAAGAACAAAATGTGAGGCTTCATAAAACTGTAACTTTTGATAACTTGTGTTACAGTCTTGGGCATCTTCAACCCAGTACAGATTTACAGCTGAGTTCCAATTGGAAATTAGTATTGATTGATTATGTTACTCATTTAACATTCCAGCATGCTGCAATGATAATGCAACAGACCGTGATAAAATGGGATGTGATCTAACAGGACATGACCGATGGGATGAGAGTAAAATGCTGGGTTTGCTGGTAGTGCTGTGCAGTAGCTCAGATTGGCATCTTGTGTGCTTTGATTGTTCATTTCATTTTACTGTCATCCTACTGGGTTGAACATTTTAAAAGACAACGGTGTTTTTCCATCTGTAAGTCATGGTAAGACAGATGGATGTGGAGAATCTCCACCTACAGCTCCTTGACTGAATGCCACTGCCCACTTAGTGGTAGAGAAATCCCTTCTGGAAAACAAGAATGTCTTTAAATATATTATATTGTGACGTGCTTTTTTAATATGGGAACTTGCAGATATTTTTAATTCTTTTTAATGAGTACAAGTAAAACAAACTGGTTCATATCAACATAGCTGCTATATTATAAACAGTGTTCCTATTACCTTCTGTTACACTGAAGTTAATCCCCAGTCCTGTTACAAGAAACTCATCCTTATTAAAGTAACATTAAGAGCTTCTTTTTATTGATCTGCTCCTTTCACTTAATGATAGAAACTTACTGATGTTTTAGTAATAACCTTGCAAGCTTTATCTCATTTTACTTCAATGTGTGTTACAGATAGATGCTATGGAAACTAACTTAGCATAAACATTTTGCAGATGTCTTTAAAGGTTAAGGAAAAAAAGGTTTAGTTGCACTGCATGTTAACAAAGATGGCTGAAAAACTGCAAGATAAAAGAGAGCCTTGAGTATGAACATCAAAGAATTGTTAATGACAAGAAATACCATTAGGGTTAGCATCCCTTTTGTTTCAGCCCCCTCACACCTGCAGTGTGTTGCAGATTCTGTCTTTGTTGGCACATCTGAATTACTTCCATTAGCATTTATAGAAAAGTGGCTGCAAAACAACAGAAATGTACTCCTGGTTTTCTCTCTTGCTCCAAAAAAGTAAGATACTAGGTTCTCTGTGTGTTTCCTTCAAGGTACAGTATCTTATTGTGAAGGAGACGATAGACCCAGGATTCCGTTGATTGCAAATGAGCTAGGTTGAAAGGAGAGGGGAGCTTTTGATACTGCTAGAGAACTAATATAAGCAACTACAAGAAGCACACATAAGAAGCTCAGACATTAGCAATAGCAAAATCAGAGCGTGAAATTCAGATTAGCCCTCCACAGGCTGTGAGAGGGAGGGGGTATTGGAAGACTTGGCATGGCTAAAGGTGTAACCTGTTTCATTTGGCCCCTGAAAATTTTTAACAGATGGTGGGACCAGCTGTCTTTTTCAGCCATTTAATAAACTCTTCGGTGGTAACAGTTTGGGAAGTGGGGGGTTTTGAGTTTTAGGCCAGAGGAAAAAATAAAGAAATCTGTCCCAATTGTCTTTGCCAAATAGAGAAGTCTGGAAACATTATGGGAAGTTAAAGTGAAAAATCTAATTGATGATGCTGTCCTGATTATACATTTCAACAGAAGAGAAAAAAAGAACGGCCTGTGCCCAAGTGGACCAGTGCATTAAAAAATGCCTATTATGTTGTTATCTTTATCTGTCATTTTAATTTCAGCTCTTGCAAAGACACACATAATGAGAAATTTTAAATGAACTGTAGAATGAGAAAATGTCTTACTTTCTAAGACATGATAATATGGTAAAGAAACAGGCAGGGTGATCTCCTATATTAAAAACAAAGAATACCTTTTGGATAAGATTAGGTTTACACAGTCTGCGTAGGTGAATACAGCAGTCACTGAACTTACATAACACAGTGTTGTAAAATGACAAGGAACTGCTGTTTGAGAAACATACTATGTTGAGCCTCTAGTAAAAGCCTTAGTGATATGTGGGATTTTATTTATTACGAGAGTTTACAAAAAACCAATAAATTCACTGCAACTGTATTTCTTCAGTTAAATTAATTTTTTTAATTAACATTTCCAACACAACACTTAAAT